>NW_028317978.1:697500-997500 GCF_062004578.1 Staurois parvus
TCAGTTCTAGCCATTTTCAAGGTTAAAAGGCAAAGGATTGTCAAACAAAGGGAATGGGGACCTGGGCACTGCCATGGGGAGCATGTACCAATGTGAAGACACTGTAAATGTTAAAATATATCGTTCACAGTGTGGGGAACCGTATGATTCTCATGGACAGCATCAGGTAAACTATATTCTGCTGACCATATTTACATATTTTGCATATATAATTGATTTTTTTTTACTGTTGCATTATTGTTTGACTAAAATACATCTGTAGCACCCAAATCTGATTAATGTCAAGCTTTTTTAGGTAATTTTGTCTGTGACATCGGATTTTTTTTTTAGCAGTAATAGGACTGATATACTGTAAGTATTTTAATATACCTGTGAGCCTAAAAGTGGGCGTGGCCACATTTAACACTGTTTACATGTGTTTACATATGTTTACATGTATTTAGCTGCTTTTAGAGTTTCTAATCAGATTGTGGTCACACAGAATTCTATTTTCTCTAACCATAGCTAGACTTATTGCACCTAAAAACAGGTAAAGACTTAGTTTCAATTACACAATTGAAAAATCATTACCTTTATTTGCATTTATTTAGAAATCTACTTTATATGTAAATAAATGCAGACTTGGCACTATATTCTAAATACTATAGGAAAGTACTGTATACTCCTACAAAAAAATAAAGTAAAGCTAATGCCCTCAACTTCGCACCAATTGATCAGTGGCAAAACAGTTTCACAGTATAGGTTATGACCTTCTTTTTGCCTTACTACACTGTATTATCTTAAAACATTTTAACAGTCCAACAAAAATACTTCAAAACAACAACCCAACCTTTGAAGCTCTCTCAAGAACTGGTGCTAGCCAGCTCAGTAGATTGTTTTAAAAAGAGCTGGATATATTCCTAAATGAACCAAACCCAGCTGGATATTACCACTTATATGTAATAATATCAGGGATTGTTGATCCAGGGAATATCTGATTACCCCGTGGGGGATCAATAAGGAATTTTTTTTTCCTTCTGGAGCATATTGGACTGTGCTGTATCAGGGTTTTAATTGCCTTTAACTCTGTAACTATGTAACCCCACATTCAAGACCAGAGGCAGCTTTTTATCCTGAAATAAACATTAGAGTGGATTGTTGGAGAGACAACAGTCAGAAATATTATACAAACTCACTGCACATTACGTAAGCATTTTACCTAGGCAAAATTGAAGAGGGAACGATGATGCAGGTTTTATTGTAAAATACTACTTAGAATGTATAATTTCAGAGAAAACCACAAAGAAAATCCACAAATAAACAGATTTCATGCACATTATGTTATCCTTTTAATCAGGCCACACTTTTAGGTGCAGAGGTTTTGTCATAAAATAAAATATAGAGTTTATTGTTTTAGAGACAACAGTCAGAGGTGTTGTACAAACTTCATAGACAGCTTCAAAGCGGTTGGAGTAGAATGCACTTTCAAAAGGACACACAGCATGCAGCCTTTTACCCCAAAAATCCACATTTAAGTAAATATATTTCAGAAAATGAAGGAATATTTACAGGCTCCACTGACAGCATTGCAGCACTGTGAGTAGGATATATTTTAAAGATTACAAATAGCATTCAGGCTTTCAGGACAAATATCTATATCAAAATTCATAAATTTCACAGAGAAGGGAAGAATTATTGTACATACAGCATTGCAGCAGTTGTAGTACAACATTTTTGTGAAAATGAACCACGGCATGCAGGTTTTCATTCCAAAAATTCACATTGAAGAGTATATGCTTCACTAAAAAAAGGAAGAAATGTTGTTCTGATTGCATAGACAGTTTTTAAGCACTTTTAATAGGCCAAATTTTGAACAGGGTAACAGCTTTTAATCTAAATATCAGCATTAAATTGTATTTATTTCACATAAAAAGACAGATAAACATTTAAGTTTCACATTCTGGGATTGAAGGCCAGTGGCAGTAGCAATTGAGAGTTTCACACAGTAGTCTGCTGGTTGAATAAACAAGGAGATCCCCTTGCTGATGATGCAGGCTCACCTGAGGCGCAGGGTCTAAGCACTAGCCGGTCTACACCAGAGGTATTGATGGTGATGATGGGTTTAACTACATGCCAATGCCAGGTCATGGCCCTCTGGATTGCCCCAAGAGGAAGAGAGCAAGCAGGTAGCGGATGAAGCAGATAGGAAACAAGCAGAAGCATAGTTAATGAATAAGCCAAAAGGTCAGTAACAAATAGTAGCCACATGGGCTTAGGCGAAAACACAGTTGATGGGCAAGCCAAAAGGTCAGAGATAAGGGTTGATAATGAGCAGTAGCAAAGATAAAGATTCAGGTATGCAATGGAGAAACATATTGGCTGAAATGAGCACAATTATTTGGCAAACAGGAAATGCAGAGTCATAACTTAAATAGGAAGTTCATTGGAGGAGAAAGGAGTTTAAGGTTTACCAGAAAACACAAAGCAAGGTTGTTAAAGGAATCAAGCAGAGATCTGTCCAGCAAATGAGGTGTCATTGCGAGAAGAGCCACAGTCAGTCACTGCCTCTTCCCACCAGCCGCAACCCTGGTGCGGTGACGTAATGCTCCCCTCCCATCCAATCAGAGAACACATTGCATTCATTCAGCATGTCCCTGGTCGATGATGCCATAAGTGGTCCCACCCCTTTGTTTATTTAGGCAGCAGAGCTGTCATTCGGTGGGAGCAGGTAAGCGTCTGGCATGCATCGCAACTGACTGGGATCTATTTCAGGGGGCATTTTGTTTTTTTGGGGGGAGGGGTTTGAATAAAGGACTTTTTAAAAGCTAGCTGTGTTTTTATTTACTTTGCACTTTTTTTGGTTATGCTCCCCATACTCATTCACATAGGGAGGGGGCTGGGATCTCGGGCCCCCTTGTTAAAGAGCCATACCCCTGGTATAGTTCAAGAGGGGGGGGGGTTATTGCCCAGGCATGGATAAGGGCCTGGTATTGATTGATTTTGTGGGGACTCCCACTCTATTTAAAAAAAAAAAAATGGGGTTCCTCTTAAACCCCTTATCAGACCCAAAGGACCTAGTATGGGTTGCCCTCCTCCCCATGCTGTTTTTAAAAACATTTTTTTAATGCTGGCAATTATTTTGTTTACATTGTGCTTTCAGCGGGGAACCTTGCTGACAGCACATGAGTCATAGTTGTTAAGGACACGGCCTCTGCCCACTCTTTAAGAACCATGATATTTGCTGGTTGTTAAGGATGCTGGCAGCCCCTGGCTGTTTAACAATCAGCTAAAATGAAATGGATTCTTTGACTATCGCATGCCTGGACCACAACTTATTCACCGCATGCATTTATTTATGTATTTTCTTTAGTGAACTGACTTTAATGCTGTTTTTTGCAGTATTTACTGAGCATTTTTGGAACTTAAGGTAAGTACCACACAATAATGAATTGACATATTCAGCATTGCATGCAATATTTAGTAAAATGTGACAGATCACCAAAATACTGCATGTGACCTGCTTTAGTGAATTGAGCCCAGTGTTTTTGAACATTTTTTTTTTACTTTAGTTACTGCTTCCCAAGACAGTGCCCAGCCCCCACCCCCATACTTGTTTGATAATCCATTGCCTATAAGCTTAGAAAATGGCCATTACTGCTTTTATTAACATTCAGCCCCTATTGACATCAATAGGGTTTGGAATCAGCATCCAAACGTTATTCATGTTCTGCTAACCTGCCTCAAATCCTGGTACATTAGATTCATCTCTAATTATCACAAACATCATAATGAATATAATGTACATGGCAAAATGGGGTCATTTATAAAGGTTTCAGAGTAACTTGAAAAATTTTATAAGAGTTTATGTAAACCATTTTATGCATCTAAAATATACGCTGACAGAAGATTTCTGTCATTAGAAGAGCTAACGTATTAGTCATTGCCTGGTGTTAATAAACTGTATTTGATACATAGCTGCCATGTACTTTGTGTTGACAGTGGAAGAATTGGCAATAATAGATACTTTCAGTAAGCTCGGAAATATTTTCCTAATGATCTACGGTTCACGTAGCTGATTCTCCAATCACTAATGAGCAATAAGTACTCCTTTCAGTCTCACTGTTCTCCATTAGAAGTTGATGTACAATTCCATGTCAGAACATAATGCTAATACTCTGTTTTACAGATTGCTCTCACCAAAAATCTCTATTTTCTGTTTTTCAAAATAAATAATATATAAAATAAGGAACAAACATGCTCAATTAAAAAAAAAACTTTTGTATCAACACAGTATGAAAAACACAACAGGTTTAATTTACTAAAGGAGTAGAGACTATTCATTTGGCAAATGCATGTTTAGTTAGCTTAGTAAATAAGGTGAAGCTACACTCACTTCAATCATTGAACCATGTGCAAAACAAAGATCAGTTTCAATTTCCTTTGAAGATGGTTGGATGTTCAAAACAAATACAATGTGGCACTACCCCTGGAGGGCTTGTCTTTTTGCCCAGGTTTCCCTCTTTCTTTGCCCTGCAGCCAGGCTTCAAGTATTTTCCACAGTCGGGTAAACACTCTTTCACTAATTGTCTTCAATGACCAGTCTAGGGGATGTTTGTTTTCAGAGTTTTATTGTATAACTGAGGATAGGGATAGGGAATTCAGTAAGATACTCCAAAATTACAACTATTCACACTGAGGACATCTAGCTGATTTCTTAGTTGAGCACTTTTGAGGTCCTGGCTGAAAGCAGATAGCATTTTATCTCTATATTGTAACAACAAGTAGTTTACAAGTGAGCACAGTTCCTTTTTGTAATAGTAGTAGTCATAGGACTTCCCCCCTCAGGTATAAGCCAGTTGTGACAGACTGTGACAGTCCAGAGGTAACGTAGCTGAATAAAGTCCTTTGCAGTAGTAACAGTTGGACAAGCTCTTCAGAATATTAGCCAGTGATCCCTTTTTTTCAGACCTACACTAACTATCAGGTACCAGAGTCCCCAAATTCCTCAATGACAGAATGAAAACCCTCCAGTGGTACCAGACAGAGCTTTAGCGGACAACTCTCCTTAGTAAGCATACTGTAGAACCAGGCTCACTCTCTCTAACTTCAGACCCTCAGGTCGATCACCTGAGGCCTGCATGGCAGCCAGTGCCAGGTGAGGCAAGTCTGCCTCCAGCCTGGCTTGGTTTAATCCTCTCCCGGAAAAGACGCTGAAAAAATGTGCTCACAGAGCATAAATACCACTCCCAGCATGCAATGAGGTCACTCGCCCCTGCAACTGACCAAAGCTGTATCCATATTCATGCTGCTCATCTGCCTAGTTCTCTCCCGCATTCTGGAACTCTCTCATAGCTTCCTGAAGGAAGGCAGAGCTCAAGGTAAACTCAGCAGCACCAGAGCATCATGAGCAGACCTGACTAATCCATCACAGCACTCTGTTAAGCAGATAGCCCGCATTTCCTCACATCACATCAACAGTGAATGTTTTATAGATAAGCTGATATATGCACAAGGGAATCATCAGTGTCTCATCATCAGCAATTTGACTTCAGGGAACCTATTTTTGCACTATTAGGCCCAGGCACCTGGAGAACATAACCCATATCTCCTGTTCGAGGACCCAGGTGTTGGACTTCAGCTGCTATTGATGGATTATCCCATCCATCCCCTGTAGACAACTGCACTCCTGAAATGACAGGAACTCTTTTATTTTTCCTGTCTTTGGCCTCCTGTACTTCTTGAGCAGTGAACAAGGCATTCCTGGGAGCAACCAGGTATCAGTAGACTAGGCTTGGTTGGATAATAGGAACTGGGACTGCTATAGGTGACAGTACACTAAGCTAAATTCCTTGACCACTCGTACAGAGGTGAACATTACACTAGATTGGTTTTTACACAATTGGTTGGTTTGTGTGATACATAAGGTACAGTGTCCAGCACAAAATCAGTTCAGAAAAGGGAAAAAGTGTTTCCACTGTCCTGGTTCTCCAGGGCCTCCAAAAATCTGATAGGTAATCTAGAAAATAGTTTTGTAATTCATGCCTGAAAAATGCCTGAAGGTGCACCTTTGATTTTGTGTTTAGGCTGTTAAAAAATCTCACGCATGTAGTCTCGCCATACTTAGGAAGAATAGCAGAATGTGTTTTGGGGTGTCATTCTAAGAATGCCTATGGTGTGTTTTAGAAATATCTTTTTTTGTTTTAAATTATAAAGTTTTACTGAGTCAGTTAGCATTGCACAGACATCATAACAACAAGCCAACAATTTGCAAATGTTGACAGGGAATATACAAATAATAGTCATGAAAGCAAAGAAACAGTACTTCACAGTAATTCCCAAAGGTACTATAACCTGTTTCGCTGTGCACTTCCCAAATAAATACCTCTGTAGAGTGTGCAATCAAACCAACATTAAGAAAGGAAGGAGATTATGAAGTATTACTAGACTAAATTCAGAGGTGCCTGGAGGCCTTGTACTTGAAGATTAAGAGAGAGAAATGGTTAGTGGAGATTAGAGAGGTCAAGTAGGGAGAAAGTGTGTGTGGGGGAACTGTTACTAACTGAAATATTAACTGGTGGGATATACCTATTGGTTTAGGATATGCCTGTTAAGAGGAGGATTGAGTCACCTGTGTTGAGATCAGGGAGTGGTATTCCCAAGTGAACTGAAAATTGTGCAACCAAAATGGTACCAATTCTTTTGGGATAGTTTTATCTTTGCTTTGTAAAGCATGGGTCAGTCATTCCATGTCGTTCAGTTTGTTCACCACAGATATCTATTGTCCAATCCTTGGAGGATCAGTAAATCTCCATCTCTCTAGGATACATATCTGTGTGGCATTTAGTAGATGGGTCAGGAGAGATTTCTTATATATACGTGTGGAAAGTAAAGTAAGATGCTGTCAGGGCAGGAGCTGTGGAACGGACAGGCAGGCCTAATGGCAGGGTCACGCACCGACTGACAACAACCACGACCCACAGACCGGAGTCCCTCAGGGCGCGGAGTCTAAGTCCCAGGCTGCCTTTCACCAGGGCCCCTGATGGTGGGGATGGACTTGACGCAGCCAGGGACCAGGTCGCGGCCCCGAGACACCCTAGCTGTGGTAATGGCCGCCGCCAATGGCGTGTAGCTCGTAGGAACCAGATAAGACAATAGCGTAGTCAGGCAGGCTGGGTCGATAACAACAGTACAGACAGCGCAAAACGGTAGACAAGAATAACAGGTCACAACCCGGGTTCAGCAATGGGAGGTCAGATAAATGGATAACGCAGAGAATAGTCTAGTCAAAAGCCAAGTCAGTTTCCAGGAGAGCCACGAGAGTAGAAACAGAGCTTGTTGCAACACGAACATACAAGACATGAATGCAAAGAGCACGTGTGATCAACCACACCCCTCTGGGGGATGGACCGCAGAGGCCTGAAGGCATAAAAGACTCCCACCATGCTCTGCAGAAACCCAAGATGGATGCCAGCACATGGAGCAGCATAACCTCTGGGAAAAGGTAGGACCTTGACAGTACCTCCTCCTCAAGGACCCCTCTCCCTCCGCAGCTCAACAAAAGGCTTCTGAGGAAAGCGGGCTTGAAAAGCACGGAGGAGGGCAGGAGCATGAACATCCAGGGAAGGAACCCAGGAACGCTCCTCGGGACCATAACAGTGCCAATGAACCAGGAACTGCACCCGACCGCGCACCAATCGAGAGTCCAGGATCCGGCTCACCTCATACTCCTCATTGACAGATGCAAAAGAAGTTTCCTGGCTGTCTAAGGAATTGTTGGTTAATTTAAAAACTAAACATTGAATTTCTACCCAAAATGAACATATCAGGGGCAGGTCCAGGGTACCACTCTCCCTTAGACATCTCCAAGACAGTGGTGATTCTCAGGGAAAATCTTTTGTAGGAGGGAGGGCAACCTGTACCAGCGACTCAACAGTTTATAACACCCTTACAATATCTACTGGAAAGAGAAAATTGGTGAGCAAAGAAGATAAACTGGTCTCACTGTTTCAGTGTGAAAGTCTTGCCCATAGCCCCTTGCCAATTCTCCAAAAAGGTAGCCATATTAACTGGGGGCTTACTCACAAATGAGTAGGAAGTCAACAGGGCATGCCTCAACAGAGTTTTATCCAAGCAGTGCATTTCAAATCGGGTACAGGGCAGACGTCTTACCTGCTGTCTTATTTACATGGCCCTATTTAACCACTGTCGACACAGTGGTGCCAATCAGAAAATGGGATTTTATGCCCAGGCGAAGTCCCTGGGACTGCCATAAAAGGAATTGTAAGGGAAGAATGGACATGCCCTGCTCCATATTCACCCACATCCTAATGTCAGCATGTTTATTTCAGTCTATAACACTTATCATAAGGACAGCATGTTGATATTTGATGGGATCAGGGAACCCAATTTTGCCTTTGTTCTTTGGGAGAGTCAAGAGACAGTAGGATATCCATTTAGTTTTGTACCCCCACAGGAAAATGAGACATTCCACCTTCATTATCCTAAGGAAGAATCTTGGTATGGGGACTGGAAGAGTCTAAAGTAAGTACAGCAGTTTTTTTTCAAGATCCCATTCCTCCTGATCCTGGTAAATCTTGTACATGCCAGCATTTTAAATCTGCCTGCAAGGTTGACAGCAAAGGGGGAAACTTAAATATGTCTGACAGAGACGGAGTGAGATAGATGCCCAAGTACTTAATCTTGGTTTGAGCCCATCCAAAGGAAAATTATTGCAAATCATCCACATAGCATCAGGAGGTAGATTAATGTTTAAAGCCTCAGATTTGTGCACATTAATTTTGTAATTGAGAAGGTACTTGTATAAATATAGTTCCTTCAACAAATTCAGAATAGTTATTTGCAGGCTAGTCACAAAAAAACAGGTTACCTGTGTACCCTGTGGCCTTTTGGTTGCGCACTCTGGCTTTGAAGACCTTGTGTGTCAGGGCTGGACCTAATACGACACAATAGGGGCTCCAGAACTAAACAAGAATTAGTGGGGACAAGGGGCACCCCTGCCTGGTTCTATTGTTGAGAGAAAAATCTGTTGAGATCACCTCATTAGCCCTAACCATGGCATTAGGGGAAGAATAGATGGCATCTATCCATTTACACATGTTGGTTCCTAGACCAACAAGAAATATCTTATTAATCTGACAACTATGTGTAAAAAATATATTTTCATTTTCTTTCCTGCATTTTCCAAAAATCTGTAGCAAAAAATGACAAATTCAAAAGGCTAAATATGTCTTTCAGAAAATACTTTATAGTGTTTTCTTTCCAAAATGTAGTCATTTTGTGGGTACTTCTCTTGTCCTTGCATTTCAGGGACTCAAAGAATATGATAGGTAGTCAGGAAAATAAACACGTAATTTATGCTCCTTAAAATCACAAAGGTGCTCCTTGGATTTTGGGCCCCTCTGTGTATTTAGGCAGTGAAAAAGTCTCACACATGTGGTATCCTCATACTTGGGAAGCATATCATAATGTTTTTTTTGAGGTGTACTTGTATGTATGCCTATGCTATGTGTGAGAAATAACTTGATAAAATGACAACTTTGTGAAAAAAAACACACATTTTATGCAATTTCTTCATTTTTAATTTTTGACAAATTTTTACAAAACATTACAACTTTAAAAAACTCACCATGCCTCTTTCTAAATACCTCTAAATGAACTGTCTACATTCCAAAAAGGGGTAATTTGGGGGTTACTTGTACTGTTCTGGCATACTAAGGCATCAAGAAATAAGATAGACAGCCAGTACATAAGGTTTGATCAATTTTTAAATATATATACCATAGTTTGCAGACTCTCTTTCACCCAGACAAAATAATATACATTGGGTTGGGTTATTTGTATCAAAGAAATGTAGCAGAATACATTTTGGCCTTAATTTATGAAGAAAGATTATATATTTGCACAAGTTTAAAAAATCTTTTTTTTTCAAAATTTTCTGATAAATGATAAAAAAACTAATTCAGGTAAAGTGTTGCATGCCTGAGTTGTTGTCATCTAAAGTTTGACAGCACTGAAAACTGAAACATAACCTTGACTAGTGGTGGTGGTGCTGGTGGTGCGGGGTGAAACAGTCTGGTCTTGAGGTGGTTAATAAATGTTAGGGACTTGTTGTGGTGATATGGTAATGAAGTTAGGTCTGACTGTATCTGATAAAGTGGCAGGAAGTGCAGGGTTGGTTTGTAGGTATCTCATATTATAAAAGGAAGATACCAGATATTTGTGGAAATATGTGACTGGGGAGATACTGGCTGGCTGATACGGTCTATAGCTTTACAAGAATATTGGTGTGCTGGAAATTACCAGACATAAATAGATCTGTATTCACTATTTAGTATTTATCCAGTAATGTGCAGATAATATAAGTAAACAGGAATGTTCTTTTCACGTGATTGGCTAACTGAAGTGAGTATTGAATTTATTGTGTGAAGATTCACAACTTCTTTAGCAAATCAGCCTCTTTGGGCTGCTGGCTATCTGTAGCTGTACCTGGAAGGGATGTTTTTGAAAACAGTCTGGCTTCTACCTCTGTAAAAGAAGGGCACTAAACAATATATGGAGGGATATACAAGGTGTAGCTAAAAAGTTCAGTGAATGGTATCAGAAAAAAAACAAAACAGAAGATACAAACAAATTACCTTTATTGGCCTTCAAAATAATTGCCATCCTGCAAAACACACTGTTGTCAATGTTCATAAAGTTTCTGGAAACTATCAGCAAAGGCCTCTTTAGGAATCAATCGCAGATCCGCTGTCATACATTCTTGGATTGCTGTCACATCCACAAAACATGAACCTTTTATGATGCTCTTTAGGCAAAAACATAGAGAACTTTCAACAGGTAGCAGATGAGGGGAGTACAGTGGATGATTGAGAACATGTATGCCGGGCTGAGCCGAGAATTGGCTCACACAGATTGCAAAGGGCGTAGGTGCATCATCGTGCAGTAACATCAACTGTCCAGTCCTGTGCAACTCTGGCCAAACACGGCGAATGCATCTTAGCAACTGTATAAAAACTTCCTCATAGAATGCGGCATTCATGGTTTGACCCACAGGGACTAATTTCTTATGTGTGATGCCATCGTTGTCGAAGAAGACGATTAACATTGTCTTGACCTTGGACTTTTGCAGGTGACTTTTTTTGGGTAGTGGGAAACATGGCGAATGCCATTCCATTGACTGCTACTTGGATTCCGGATCAAACTCGTAGCATCAGGTCTCATCCCCTGTGAAGATGGTTCGCAGAAAGAATGGATCCTGGTCACACATGGTAATGAAATCTCCAGAGGTTTCCATCCATTTTTGCTTGCTGTACGTCTGTCAGCTTGTGGGGAACAAAGTGGAAACAGATCTTCCCCTTACCCAAACCTTTGCGGACGATCGTTCGTAGAGCCAGTCACCAATCCCTTGCCAGCATTTGTTGCACTTGCGCGATCATGTCTGGGGTTCTGTTTGTCAACAGCCGACCCGAACATAGCTCATCCTCAGTCATTTCCTTCCCTTCGCAAAAGTGTTTGAACCAGTCATAAACACATTTTCTGTTCACAGCTTCTGTCCTGTACACTTTCACCAACATTTCATGCCTCTCCATCACCATTTTCCCCAATTTGTAGCAGAACTTGATTCTCACTTGTTGCTCCATTGCACTGTGACCTCTCACTTTGACTACGTTCGACTGCCCACAGCAGCTTTACCCTGATGGTCACGTGTACTCCATGCTAGGTGGTGCTTCTCGACATGTCTCAGGATAGCCATCTGCATGAGCACGAACTCGGCCCATGTTGCTGTTGAGATATCGGACCATTCACCGAACTTTTTAGACACACCTCATATAATTGACAGCTTCTTGCAATATGTATGGAGGAAAAATGGCCAGTGGCTCTGTACAATATAGAATGAAATAGAGCTACAATCTGAAGGGGGAGAGTGGGCTTTGTGACTATATGGCTAGTGGCTTTGTGCAATATGGGGTTGGTGGGGAAGTCCTGGTCGCAGAAGATGGTTGATAATACTATTTATGAAGGTATTATGGGGTGTATGGCAAATCCAGTGACTAACATACTGCAAGATCCTGAAGACTGTGGAAACATTAATGTGGAGGAACAATATATATTGTTATAGCTGAGGAAGACAATATGCATGCTCGCACTGAGGTGAGAAAAAAATGCATTTGGCTGCAGATGGGGACATAATATATGGCTGTAGTATAATATATAGCTGCATATGATGAGATTTTTTTTACACATGGATGCATGGATCTAAAATGGCTAAATATGAAGCGACTGATTTATATACATTCAGATGGTGGAGACAAGGTGTATATTTGTGATTGTGTGATTATGTGATTAGCTCAGTTGATATTGCAACAAATATCTATACTATTTCTGTTATTTACTAGCACATTTTTTTCATTTAAAAGATAAGACAGATGTGTGACTGTGATGTGTGAAATTCCTGGAGCCCATATTTCTTTGCTAACTGGTTCTTCTTAAAAAAATCTTCTTAAAACAACTCTGTCGCGTTAAAAAGTTTGAAAAGTGAAGTGGTAAATCCTCTTCTTTAGAACATTCTGGTGTGGCAAAAGACCCTTCCTTGCATGCATTCCTATTGGTCCATCACTATGATGGCTGCAGCACTGGTCAATAAGAGGGTGTGGAAGTTGAGAGTGGTGAGCTTTAGCATTTCCTTTTAGTGCTGAAAGCCAAGGATTTGGTTGACAGAGAGGATGTTGGAAGCTGCTTCAGTTACGTATGCACCTCTGGGGGCTTGCACTTCATTTCTACCAACAGCTTTCAGTATGACAGGGTCTCTTTGATTATCTGTGACCTTATCCACAAAACAAGAACTGCTGCTGGGACCTTGAGAAAAATTTGGGAAGCAATGCAGTAATTCAACAATATAATGTAAAAGGTTGAAAAATTATTAGTAAAATATATGTACCCATGTTTTTTCATAAGCCTAAAGGCATTCCTTTGAGTTGATTGGGTTACACAGTAAAGTATGACCAAAACATACCTGCGTTTGATTCAAGGCATGTTTGCAGAACATGACTAAAGTTCCTGTGCTGAATCTGAGCCCCATTGGAGTCAAAGCCAAATGTGAAAAAAACAGTAATGGTCATGTTCTAGGATAATTGGCAAGGGATTTTCAAACAAATGGCATGAAGAGGGAGGTATAGGGCTGGGCAGTGCCCTGGGAAACGGATACGTAAGCGAAAACACTGTTTTAAAAATTCAGCTTGATGGGGAGTAGAGCAGGGGCGTAGATAAGGAGGAGTTACGGGGGGGGGGGTCTGATTCCCCTCCCCAGAGCAGTTGCTGACTATCAGGTATAGGGATATACTTTAAAAAAACAAGGCGCTGTGCTCCTGTCCATAACTGTACAAGAAAAAGCTCCTCAGAGCACTGGCAGTCTGTCATACAGCTACTGTTTTCTCCTCCCCTCTCCCTCCAGGCTGCTCTTCAGTGGAACCTATCTCCTCCGCATACAGTAAATCCTGCCTGCTATTGTGTGGCATGGGGGGAGATTTTAGTTGTGCCCCCCCCAGGCCCTATACCTTTGTGTCTGCCCCACCCCACTGCAATCCCCTGTGTGCAGCCAGTGATGTGCCTGAGAAAGGGGATGTGTGGGTGGGAGATTGGGAGTGCAGCAGCTGGCAGATCCATCATGGCTGCAAGGTTTATGCCTCTGCCTGAGCCAGCAGATTCTAGCCTGGGGTGAGTGAGCAGGGTGAGTGAGCAGTTCACTAAATTCTCCCTATCTCCTTCACTTTTCTCTTCCATCTGTCTCCCCTGCTCTGTTCTTCCAGAAGCTTTACACATTTGCCCAGATGATTTCATGTCCAGTGAACACATAGGGACAATTGAACTCTGATGTAAGGGGACTTGCCGATGGATTTTGATGTAAGAGGGTATTGTCACGATCGCGGCATCAGACCCCAGCCCTTCTCACCAAACTCGTGACCGAAGGACTAGCCGATCTAAAACCGCGATGTCACATGCGTAACAATGCCACACCCAGCTGCACCCTGCACAACGATTTTCCAGCTAATTGGACCACAATCGATGTACCGGCAGCCTGAGCGATTGTTACTGGGTCAGGTTAATTAAGCAATTAACCCTTCACACTGCCACCACCTCCTTTTTGTACAGAGAAAGAGGAAACTCTGCGATATCAGTTATAACACTATAATGGTTGAGGTAATCGTCTGTATAACGCGGTTATACAGAGGGTTAAACAAACACAGTAGCGTTCTCTTTAGAGGCAGGAATTCGTAAATTGCAATAAAGCACTATAGAAACAGTTCAACACTTTCAGAAGGAAAGATTTATTACTAAAAGGTCATACGGGTACAATAAAAGTATTTACAGAAAAGATGTAACTAAGATATATATATATATAAACATACAGAGACCAAAAGCACAGCAAAGAGATATCAGAGAGAGGTGAAAGGGTTAAGGTACTTGCCAAAGTCCTGGGTTAGCAGATCCAAGTTTCAGAGCAAAAGGGCACGGGTCTCCCCAGGTGGTATTGATGTTAAAATGGGAGACGTCTTCAACTCACTCTTCTTAGGCCTGACAGCCTAATTTGTAGTTCCCCAGCAGGGGGTGTCTCTGACGTCAAGGAACAATACCCCGTTTAGGGCGTGTAGGTATAGGCGGATACCTCAACTAGAGCCAAAATCTCCCCTAACTCATATTTTGGCCCATAACTTTACATCTGCACAAGTGACATTCCACCCACGGGTAGATTATTAGGCAGACACGTCTGACGATTGATTAGATATGAATTATGAAATTATACACTGAACGGTTCACAAGATCTATTTTTCGGCTTTCCTATGTATTCAAGACAATGCGAGTGACCTACCAAACTGTTCGCCTTCTCGTGGCCAATCTGACGATATGTCCGGTTTTTATGTAAGTCTCTCATATTCCAAGATATGAGACATAGGGAAAAAATGGATTTCAACAACAGTTATCTGATTCTGTCACATACGCTGAGTTAGGTTTATTAGGTTGGAATCTCTTTCAACTCCTGGGAAATCTTGCCTTATCTCTTACGAGGTGTTACAATTTGCAGGTTCTTTGGACAGGGAGGTCCCAGCTCCCTTGGGGGGCTTTATAGCTCCTATGACCTTTCTGTGACATTCCTAACACACACACATACTGGCCTCTCAGAGAGGGAAAGGGAGAATGAGGGGGAAATATGTTTGTCAGGATGGTTAACCCCTTTTCCAAGATGGAGGTTCTTACCAAAATGGAGGACTGCGTCAGTCTCTGGGTATACGCTGTTACAGGTATGCCACAAGATTATGATGTAAAAGGGCACGATGCTGGATTGTGATGTAAGGGGACACACTTCTGGATTCTGATGTAAGGGGGCATGCCACTGAACTCTGATGTAAGTGGGTACTCTGCTGGATTGTGATGTAAGGGGGCACTCAGCTGGATTGTGATGTAAGGGGGAACTCTGCTGGATTCTTATCTAAGGGAACACTCCACTGAATTGTAATGTAAGGGGGCAGTCCACTGAATTCTGATGTAGGGGGGCCCTCTACTGCATAGTGACTTAAGGGAGCACTCTGTTGGTTACTGATGTAAGGAGGCACTCCGCTGGAATCTGATGTAAGGGTGCAGTCTTCTGGATTCTGATGTAAGGGGGCACTCTGCTGTTTTTTTATGTAAGGGGGCACTCCACTGGATTCAGATGTAAGGGGGCACCCTACTGGATTCTAATGTAAGTGTGCACTACACTGGATTCTTATGTAAGGGGCAATCCGCCAGATTATGATGTAAGGGGGCATTCTGCTGGATTCTGATGTAAGGAGGCACTCTGCCAGGCTCTGATGTAAGGGGCACTCTGCTGTATTTTGGTGTAAGGGGGGACTCTTCTGTAAGGTGGGACTCTGTAGACTCTGATGTAAGGTGGTGGAGCTCTGGGGACAGTAATGTAGAGTGGGACTTTGGAGATACAGATGTGAGGGGGGGCTCTGGTGTATAGGGGGAAAGCTGCAGACTTTGATGTAGACTCCAGCAAACAATGCTCAAGTGAATTAAAAAAAGGCATAATAATTTTTTACTCTATTAAAATATTAAAATGTTATTAAATCCCAAAATTTGCACTCACATGGAACAGGGCAGTTTAAGCCGTGCATGTGGATATATGACTTGTAAGTATACAATATGCTGCCCCCTTATGCATGGTTAGAAGGTGATGCCGATTTCCTGAAGGGGATGATAAGTCAATGGTTAAACAAAAAACTGACCTGATTCAAGTGTGTGTGGATAGTGGAATCCTCCCTCTTGAGCCATTGTATTCTGACAGCAAAGAGACTCCCCCACCATCAGAATACACTGATCAGTGTTTCCAGCTATAGCTTACGGTACTGATCGAGCAAAGAAATTCTGATAGGGCGGTTGTACAGTAGTCGATCAGTAGATCAACTTCTATACAATCTCCCTGCACATACATAGATCGAAATATGGCTGCTTCCAGCTGAATTCCTGTTCATGCATGAAAGGATTTAAAGTACAATAACAGAGTGGGGAGGATTTCTCCATCCACCTTGCTTTTGTGGATAGGGAAATCTGTTTTTTTTTTTTTTTAATCAGCCCACTGGGTGATCGGAAAAAAAAAAGATCTGTGTATGGCCAGCCTTACACTTGCACTCCATATACAGTGGGGCAAAAAAGTATTTAGTCAGCCACCAATTGTGCAAGTTTTCCCACTTAAAAAGATGAGAGAGGCCTGTAATTGGCATCATAGGTGGACCTCAACTATGAGAGACAAAATGAGAAAAATAATCCAGACAATCACATTGGCTGATTTGGAAAAAATGTATTTGCAAATTATGGTGGAAAATAAGTATTTGGTCAATATCAAAAGTTCATCTCAATACTTTGTTATATATACTTTGTTGGCAATGACAGAGGTCAGAGGTTTCCTGTCAGTTTTCACAAGGTTGGCACACACTGTTGCTGGTATGTTGGCCCATTCCTCCATGCAGATCTCCTCTAGAGCAGTGATGTTTTGGGGCTGTCGCTGGGCAACACGGACTTTCAACTCCCTCCAAAGGTTTTCTATGGGGTTGAGATCTGGAGACTGGCTAGGCCACTCCAGGACCTTGAAATGATTCTTACGAAGCCACTCCTTTGTTGCCCGGGCGGTATGTTTGGGATCATTGTCATGTTGGAAGACCCAGCCACGTTTCATCTTCAATGCCCTTGCTGATGGAAAGAGGTTTGCACTCAAAATCTCATGATACATGGCCCCATTCATTCTGTCCTGTACATGGATCAGTCGTCCTGGTCCCTTTGCGGAGAAACAGCCCCAAAGCATGATGTTGCCACCCCCATGCTTCACAGTAGGTATGGTGTTCTTTGGATGCAACTCAGCATTCTCTCTCCTCCAAACACGACGAGTTGTGTTTCTACCAAACAGTTCTATTTTGGTTTCATCTTACCGTATGACATTCTGACCAATCCTCTTCTGGATCAACCAAATGCTCTCTAGCAAACTTTAGACGGGCCCGGACATGTACTGGCTTAAGCAGGGGGACACGTCTGGCACTGCAGGATCTGAGTCCCTGGTGGCGTAGTGTGTTACTGATGGTAGCCTTTGTTACATTGGTCCCAACTCTCTGCAGGTCATTCACTAGGTCCCCCCGTGTGGTCCTGGGATTTTTGCTCACCGTTTTTGTGATCATTTTGACCCCACGGGGTGAGATCTTGCGTGGAGCCCCAGATCGAGGGAGATTAATCAGTGGTCTTGAATGTCTTCCATTTTCTAATTATTGCTCCCACAGTTGATTTGTTCACACCAAGCTGCTTGCCTATTGCAGATTCAGTTTTCCCAACCTGGTGCAGGTCTACAATTTTGTTTCTGGTGTCCTTCGACAGCTCTTTTGTCTTCACCATAGTGGAATTTGGAGTGTGACTGTTTGAGATTGTGGACAGGTGTCTTTTATACTGATAACAAGTTCAAACAGGTGCCATTGATACAGGTAATGAATGCAGGACAGAGGAGCCTCTTAAAGAAGAAGGTAAAGGTCTGTGAGAGTCAGAAATCTTGCTTGTTTGTAGGTGACCAAATACTTATTTTCCACCATAATTTGCAAATAAATTCTTTCCAAATCAGCCAATGTGATTGTCTGAATTTTTTTCTCATTTTGTCTCTCATAGTTGAGGTCTACCTATGATGCCAGTTACAGGCCTCTCTCATCTTTTTAAGTGGGAGAACTTGCACAATTGGTGGCTGACTAAATACTTTTTTGCCCCACTGTATGTACAGTATATATGTTGTGTTCCATATGGCCGATTAAAGTTTTTTATTTTTAACAATTGCCTATTGCTGTGTAGTTTTCAACTGCTTCAATGAAGTTCATCTTCACAGTAGGCACATCTCAGCCATGAGCTGAACCCCCCTTCCCCCAGAAATTAACTACGGCACTGGGGTAAAGATTTAATAATGCTTTGAGGGCAATTTTAAAATTGCTAAATTACAATAAATAGTATGTCTGGAATATGCCCTTAACCTGCCTTTTAAGCAGCACATTTGCTGGATGCATACAACCTACTGCAGCAAAACTGAAGTTTACAAAGAAAAAATGCTGTTTAACCCCCTCCTACAAACGTACACATATATGTAGTCTCATGGTAGTGGGTTTTTATCTGCTGGGCCACATACAGTATATGCACTGCTGTTTGTTCTGACAGTGAGCCGCAGAGAACACTTCCAGAAGAGAGACTGAGCTCTTGCCAAGAGCTCCAGGTGTCATAGTAATATTCAGGAACCAGGAGGCCCAGTTCCCGTTCCCTGATTGGCTATCACAGTGATGAGTCACTGTACAGCCTGCCCCTCTGTTGTTTTCTTCTCTTGAATGTGGATAGATACATAGATGTATTGTAGTAGCAATTTTGGCAAACCAGAGAACTCCGGGCACGGACTTGAGGAATACAACTGATTTATTAAAAACATTCGCTGTTTTGACTCAAAAGATGGCTTATGCTCTCATCTGCTGAGTTTTAGAAAAAACGTCTTACAAATATATATACTAATGATTACGTCACAAAGCATACATTTCTTCTTTCACTTTCTATATTTTCAACAGGCTTCCTAAATTCTGCAGAATAACCTTTGACCGCAGCTGCAGATAAAGGTCCCAGCTACAAGCTGGTACAACAGAATACTCACAGAAAATAAGGGAGGGGGGAAGATGAGCCAAAAACCTTGCAAGCAGATACTGTTAAAAATATTACAGTTTAAAGGGGAATTCTGCCATATTTGGGTGCTACCACATTCCCCCCTTTAATGTTATCGTAACGAAAGGTTGAGTGAGATAAAGCATACCCAATTAACCACTAACCACCCAAATCATAAGGGGCTATGGACAGTCCTGCTGATCTTGAACAGCTAATGGTTGATATTTCCACATGGCCATTATATGGGTTGCAGCTTTCCTATTGAACAGCTGGATAAGTTAGTCAAGGACTGAAGGCTAGCGTCATGACTTTTCTCTTCCCATGTTCCCCATGCTACACAACCCCACCGGAAACAGTAATTCCAGAATTAATTATTGCAGCCATTGCCTCGCTTCCCTGAGCAAATGTACTTATCATTTGCCAGGTACTCCATTTTTCTACTTTCTTGGCTTCCTTCCGTCTAAGCGTTCTCTGGTCCTTTTGAATCTCTCCATCAGAGCTTCTGCTAACATATTCACCTCCTTTTTCATTCTCCGATTTTCCTCTCTTTTTGTTTGTCAATCTCGATTGACAAACACTTATTTCTAACATACCAGCGAATTCTTCTTACTCTTGCAATTTTCCTCTTAATATCTCTCGTAGACTGACTAATAAAAACTATGTTTAATAACATCTGATTGTCAGTTGCTTCAGGGACAAACAAGGTATATAGCCTAAAAACTTCACATAGTCTCTCATAAAACTGTCCTGGACTTTCATTGGGCTGTTGAACAACTTCTGTGTCTTACTCAGATTTGTAGGCTTCTTGCCAGCGGTTTTCATCCCCTTGTAAGGGACCGTCTGGCGGTACCTCTAGCACTCCACTGGTCAGGTTTCCCCAGAGCGCGGAGTCTAAGTCTCGGAGCACTTGTTCACCAGGGCCCCTGATGGTGGGGATGGACTTGGAGCGCACCAAGACCAGGTCGCGACTACTGGGTACACCCACCAGTGGCAGAGGCGTCCGCCAGAGGCTCCAGCAGGGTAAGAGCCTGATATGAGGAGGTCGGGAGATCCGGACAGGATGGATGGATGGATGGATGAGCAAATGCAGGGTCAAACAAGCCGAGTCGGGAGCCGTGGGGTCGGTGCGGTACAAAGCAGCAGGCAGAGAATAGTCGGGTCACACGCCAGGTCAGCAACAGTAGATCAGATCCAACAGGGGCCATCCAGGAGAGAGGTCAGGCAAGCCAAGGGTCAGAGCAGGAGAGTACAGCACAGTCAGGGACAATCCGGGTCAGAAACATTCAGAATTCAGGTATACACAGGATCAGGAACATAAAAAGACCAAATGGCAACCAGTGACAGCTCAGGGGGATTTAAATACCGCGCCCTGCGCTGTCATTGGTGCCAGGCGCGCACCCGTGGATCCTAGTGCGCATGCACGAGTTCCGTCGCCGCGGCCGGCCCGGACCTAGCGCCCACATCCCTGTGTAAGGCGGCGCACTGCGCCTGCGCCGGGACCAGCGCCGCGGCGATCCCTGACACCCCTCTATAATAGCTGTCTGATAAAATTCAAGTTTTCCATATCCTCCTCTGTATTTGGATCCCACTGGAAATCAGTTTTTGGAAAATGTTCCTTCCACCTAGCCCTGGGAGTCAAATTTGTCTTTTCCCAACTCTCCAACATACTTCAAAGCTGCGTGGGTTATCCTCTGTGTTAAAGAGAGTCAGTAGAAATTGCTGGCAGTCAGACCAGGTGGGGTTATGTGTCTGGATTATCATACGGAGAAAGTCTTTCACAGCCTGTGGTTTCTCACTATAAAAAGGGCTATAGATCTTCCAGTTCCATAAATCAGTTGTGGTGAAGGGAGTGTAGACTAGAGTCCTGTGTCCCCTATTAATTGTTCCCTTAGGGGCATTAGCATGGGTGGATTGAAGGGTTTGAAGGATGGGGCAAGAGTCCAATTTCTGGCATTGGAGTCCTTCGGGGTGGAAGTGAACACCTGATATGTGCGCCCATTAGTTGTTGCTGTGCCCCCAATTCCCATCCTACTGGTATTTCTAAGAGTGTCACGACTAGAGGTCTCAGAGTCTGTCCCTCGTTCACCCATGATATGTCCCTGTACATACAGAGGAGGAAGATCTGTTTCCTCAGGTTGAGAAAAGATACACTTGTTACTTTTTTTAGGCTGTAGTGTTACCTTTGTCATCTATACATTTCATAGTGTATATCAGCTATACTTCTGCTATCCTCTGTATGTCTCCTGCACAACTCATATATTATCTATACATTCCATCAATGTAATATACAGGTAATGTGTCCTGAGAGATCCGTGTACACAATATATGTGTGTATTATATATACTGTCCTATATACATCTCCCTAGTGTTCTATACACCTAATATTTCTTGCAATCGGTCAATGGTTTCTAAATCAAACGTGCCCTGGGGCGGCTAACATTTTCCATAATGGGGCCAACCTTTCTCACACAGTGTTTCTAACCTTTTAGAACTGATTTCAGTTTGCAGGTTTTGCGAACCTGGTAAGGGGTCCAGAGTCCTCGACACAATAGGGTTAAAAGACAAATGCTTCCCCTTATCGGTGACTCGAACAGAACGATATCAGCCCAAGTACCAAGAACTGCACCTACACAGGGTCAACTCTGGCTTCACTGCTAGGCAACGTCTCATTCACTTACATACACACCAGACTTTCCAACCCAAAATTACTGACTACCTGGAGGTATGGCCCAAGCATGCATAATCATCCAATTCAAGGGCACCTTGGGAGGTGATTGGGCTCCCCTTTTCTTGCATTTCGTTGAGAGGTACTGACTGACTGTTATAACCCAACTATTATAACCCAAACGGCAAAGATCTCACCTGTTCCCAATTTGTGAAGCTTCACTATTTAGTAGTTGGTTCCCCAGTCTGGATTCTCTGGACTCCAGCAGGTCGATCCTTCGAGCATGCGGCTAGGATATAGTGCAGTTTCCCAAACAAATATCTGGTGACGCCTGAAGCAACACAGTGATCCCATGGGCCAGCTCCGGACCAATCCCCATGAGTCAGGGTGGAAAGCCACCTGTCTCTGTAGTTACACCTGGTTTCCTGGCCAATGCACCAAAAATGTAGTAGCAATTTTGGCAAACCAGTGAACTCCGGACACGGACTTGAGGAATACAACTGATTTATTAAAAAGAGCACTGTTTTGACTCAACAGATGGCTTATGCTCTCATCTGTTAAGTGAGTTATAGAAAACTTCTTACAAGTGTATATAACAACGATTACGTTACAAAGCATACATTTCTTCTTTCACTTTCTATATTTTCAACATGTTTCCTAAATTCTGCAAAATAACGTTGGACAGCAGCTGCAGATAAAGGTCCCAGCTACAAGCTGGTACAACAGAATACTCACAGAAAATAAGTGAGGTGGGAAGATGAGTCAAAAACCTTGCAAGCAGATACTGTTAAACATGTTACAGTTTAAAGGGGATATCTGCCATATCTGGGTGCTACCACAGTATCTTTGCTCCTTGCTAGAGGAGAAGGGTGTAAACAAATAAAAGTGTGTGCAAAAAAATATAAAAAAGAGAAAAAAAAAAATAGGTAGGATTAAAAAAAAGCATTTTTTTAAATTTACTATCAGTGTCAGTGTGTTTTAGGTAGGATAGAAAAGCAAAATGTGTACTATTGTTTCTGAGCCCTACTATAGTAGGTACAAACAACAAATAATAATGTGCTATCGCTGTGAATGTTAGGAGCAGGACAATTTATTTTGGGTTGTTTTTTGGTGATAGGTTATGGCAGGGGTGGGCAACTGTGGCCCTCCAGCTGTTGGTGAACTACAAGTCCCATCATGCCTCTGCCTTTCAGAGTCATGCTTGTAACTGTCAGTTTTGCAATGGACTTGTAGTTTCCACAACAGCTGGAGGGCCACAGTTGCCCACCCCTGGGTTATGGTAATAGCAAGAAATATACAACTACATTTTTAAAAATATTTTTTTAACTATTTTTGTTTTCCTTTGACAATAAAAAAATCAGGAGATATTCACTAACATTTACTACCAATGAAGGTCCAAAAAAACAAGGTATGATTCACCTGGATGCAGTAAGTATTTGTGATGTTATGTGCACTTTTACTGACACATGACAAGGTTGCAAAACTGTTTTCAGGCACTAAGATTTGTTTTACCCCCACAATGAAGGGGTTAAATTGCCAGCAAATGAGAGCTCCTTGAATCTTTACTTCTATTTGAAAAGAAATGGGCTGGGATTCCCTTCATCTGAAAAAATTTAGTAGATATGTCTGTGCTCAAATCCAAATAGCTTACACATAACACTTGAGGTGCTAAAGGGGTGTGACCACATGCAGGGGCGGACTGACAACTCATGGGGCCCCCGGGCAATAGGGGATCATGGGGCCCCTGTGTCCTTGCCAAAACTCAAAAAAGCCTATGAAAAAGGTACCAGGGGCATCTCATGGGGCCCCCTACTGACCCCGGGCCCTCGGGCAGTGCCCGAGTTTCCAAATGGTCAGTCCGCCCCTGACCACATGTCAACCCTAAAATTGTGAGTGAATGCACACTGCTATACACCCTTACATATTTCCAGAAAACGTTTGCATAAAACAGGGATTTTAGATTTACATATGTAGCACCTTCCTAGTTGGGATGCTAGGAGGATTAGGTCAATTTAGTTGTTTGCCTCATGTGAAGTCAGGGAAGCAAGGTTTAAATTGCTTTTGGATGTTCAGGGTCCTGCTGGGTTGTAGGCTCAATTGCTCCCCCCTGTTTCTACTAGTTTCTAGTATATTGCGGGTTGGAGAGGCAGACCCTTGATTGATTGATTCATACATCCTCAGCAAATCTCTAGTCAAGGGAATGACCAGCAGGGGGTTTAATTGTGTACAAATAGTATGGGGTCTGGAACAGCAGGGTCCTTTTCCCTGGTGGAGAGAGACCCACCTGGAGGAGTTGTCTCCCCTCCTGGGCTATCTAGCTGAAGACTGGAGGAGGATCATCGAGGTCCCAAATCAAGGAGAGCTGGGAGGCCTACCTCTACAGCTGCTGAGAACAGTTGGTAAAGAGTCTGCTGAGCATCTGGCCTGGAGGGTACGGTACAGGATCTGGCAGGTGCTTAAGGGAGGCATCCATGTACACAGAGACACAGTGAGTAGTGGTCTGAGAGAGATCTTAAAGACACTGCTGCTGTTTGACTTTAGAGAGACTGTTCCAGAGCTGCTGGCTTAGGGCTGATTCCAAAGAGGGAGTCCTCTAAGCTGAAAGTTCATGACCTTTTATTACAAGAGATTCATCCTGAATAGTTTAGTTACCAGAGAGTGTCCTTTGTTTGCACCAGATTTGGTATATCCAATTCTCACCCTATACCCTATCCAAGTTCTTCAAGCAATAAATCCTAAAACGACACTTTCTGCCTGGTGTTTGCATGGAGAGACTGAGAAGCTGCTGTGTACCTGGCTGCTGTGCACTCAATAGGGAATAGAACCTAGGACAAACAGAGGGACCTGTCAGGGGTCTGTGCACTATACATACATTACAATGCATGTTTAAGCTTCCTTCATCTATTGCAAAACCTTATGCTAGATGAGTATCTGATATATACAGTAGATGTTAATGTGGGACCTTCATGCATAAAAAAGCAATACATAAAACAGCTTTGGGATCCACAAAATACATGCCATGCCAGACTCCTGGACATGTACATATTTGGTCACATCTGGGAGACCATAACCTTTTTTTTACTTTAGAATCAGGTACTGAAAGAAGTCATTCAGTGCTAGTAATGCAACAGTGTATTGCGTTGGACATTGTTCATCACAAATGACATGGATATGCATTGCTGGATGACATGACTGATGGTAGGTTTACATCATGGGACTTTTTTTCATATTTTACTTATTCACATAGGGGGGACAATATCAGGGACCCCCTTGTTCGTAAAGGAGGCTTCCATATTCCTGTAAGACCCCTTCCCACAGGCCCCCACAGCCAACAGGCTAGGGTCCTGAAAAAATGGCCCCTTGTCCTCACCAACATGATCACAAGATGCTTTGCAAGGCGAGGTACTTGGGCAAGGAACCCCCCCATGTTGAGGGCATTTGGCCTGGTATGGTTCAGGAGGAGGGGGGCCTCATGTACACTACCTTTCTTTCCTGGCCTGCCAGTCTGCATGATTGGACAAGGATTTGGTATAGATTATTGGGGGGACCTGAGCCTTTTTTTCTTTTGCACAGGGTTTCTGCTTAAATTTATACCAGACCCTATGTAATTGGTATGGAATTTGGAAGGGTCCCCAAGCCATTTTTTTTTCGGGTAGGGTTCTCCTTGACTATTATATCAGACCCTCATCAAGGATAAAGCTGCCTATACATGGATCAAACTTCGGCTGTTCCAGCAGGGACTGGCCGAATTTTGATCCATGTTGGGCCAGCTAGTTGTACTGTGTACAACGAATCTTATGGGTTTTAGCCAAACAATCCGTGCCACTGGCTGGAAATACTGATAGTTATGTTCTGACAGCATGGAAGGGTCCCCACTGGCAGAATACAATACCACAGCGGGAAGGATTGCCCCATTCCACTATGAATGTGTGGTTGGGGGGGGGGGGGAATAAGCTCATTTTGTTTTGTTCAGCCTGCTGGTTGAATGAAAAAGTATGACTCATGTATGGCTGGCTTGAGTCTGGTATGTATTTTTAGGAGGAACAAGTTATTTTTTCATCCTCTTGTTTACATTCTGGGAATCCCCAGATGACATCTGAATGGGTGGAGAGGAGTCATGGCTACTGGGATGCCAGCAGCTGTTGGCTTCCTAACGACCAGTCTGAGAGCAAGCTGTCACATTTACCCGTGGTAGTAATACTGCTGCTAAATGTATCAGTTCCTACTGTTGCTGGAGGTTTGACCTTCAAACAAGCAAAATTTGGTCTGAACTTAGTTTCAGACTGAACAGGCAGCACATCCCTATTCACATTCATGAATAGAGATGAGCGAATCGAAGTAGACGAAGTGGAATTCGAGTCGAATATTGCAAAATCCGAAATCCGAAAAATAGCCTACTTCGGACGCGCGAATCGAAATTTTTCCTAAAATGGCGGCGGACATGTGCGGCGACGGAGCGGGGATGTCTAGGAAGGCGCGCAGACAAGGCGCGCTGACCCATAATGCATTCCTTAATGACATGTGATCGCATCAGCCAATCAGCAGCCAGCCAGCCAGCACTGTGTAATGGTCGAGCTATAAATAGCGGCCATTTTAGAATTCTTCATTTGCCTCCAGTCATTCAAGAGAGGCAGACCGCTCTGTATTAGGGACAGAGTTAGGGCCACAGAAACGTTACTTGGGGACAGAGAAACGTTACTTAGGGACAGAGAAGCATTACTCAGGGACACAGAATTGTTAATGAGGGCCACAGAATCGTTACTTAGGGCCAAAGAAACGCTAGTTAGGGCCACAGAATTGTTACTCAGGGACAGACAGAATTGTTACTGAGTGCCAGAGAATTGTTACTTAGGGCCACAGAAACGTTAGTTAGGGCCACAGAATTGTTACTCAGGGACAGACACAGAATTGTTACTGAGGGCCACAGAACTGTTACTTAGGGCCACAGAAACGTTATTAGGGCCACAGAATTGTTACTCAGGGACAGACAGAATTGTTACTGAGTGCCAGAGAATTGTTACTTAGGGCCACAGAAACGTTAGTTAGGGCCACAGAATTGTTACTCAGGGACAGACACAGAATTGTTACTGAGGGCCACAGAACTGTTACTTAGGGCCACAGAAACGTTATTAGGGCCACAGAATTGTTACTCAGGGACAGACAGAATTGTTACTGAGTGCCAGAGAATTGTTACTTAGGGCCACAGAAACGTTAGTTAGGGCCACAGAATTGTTACTCAGGGACAGACACAGAATTGTTACTGAGGGCCACAGAACTGTTACTTAGGGCCACAGAAACGTTAGTTAGGGCCACAGAATTGTTACTCAGGGACAGACAGAATTGTTACTGAGGGCCACAGAACTGTTACTTAGGGCCACAGAAACGTTAGTTAGGGCCACAGAATTGTTACTCGGACAGACACAGAATTGTTACTGAGGGCCACAGAATTGTTACTGAGGGCCACAGAACAGTTACTTAGGGCCACAGAATTGTTACTCAGGGACACAGAATTGTTACTGAGGGCCACAGAATCGTTACTTAGGGCCACAGAATTGTTACTCAGGGACAGACACAGAATTGTTACTCAGGGACACAGAATTGTTACTGAGGGCCACAGAACCGTTACTTAGGGCCACAGAATTGTTACTCAGGGACACAGAATTGTTACTGAGGGCCACAGAACCGTTACTTAGGGCCACAGAATTGTTACTCAGGGACACAGAATTGTTACTTAGGGCCACAGAAACGTTACTCAGGGACACAGAATTGTTACTGAGGGCCACAGAACTGTTACTTAGGGCCACAGAAACGTTAGTTAGGGACACAGAATTGTTACTCAGGGACAGACACAGAATTGTTACTGAGGGCCACAGAATTGTTACTTAGGGCCACAGAAACGTTACTCAGGGACACAGAATTGTTACTGAGGGCCACAGAACCGTTACTTAGGGCCACAGAATTGTTACTCAGGGACAGACACAGAATTGTTACTCAGGGACACAGAATTGTTACTGAGGGCCACAGAACCGTTACTTAGGGCCACAGAAACGTTACTCAGGGACACAGAATTGTTACTGAGGGCCACAGAACCGTTACTTAGGGCCACAGAATTGTTACTCAGGGACAGACACAGAATTGTTACTGAGGGACACAGAATTGTTACTGAGGGCCAAAGAACTGTTACTTAGGGCCACAGAAACGTTGATCAGGGACACAGAATTGTTACTGAGGGCCACAGAACCGTTACTTAGGTCCACATAAACGTTATTCAGGGACACAGAATTGTTACTGAGGGCCACAGAACTGTTACTTAGGGCCACAGAAACGTTAGTTAGGGCCACAGAATTGTTACTCAGGGACAGACACAGAATTGTTACTGAGGGACACAGAATTGTTACTGAGGGACACAGAATTGTTACTTAGGGCCACATAATTGTTACTCAGGGACACAGAATTGTTACTGAGGGCCACAGAACCGTTACTTAGGGCCACAGAATTGTTACTCAGGGACAGACACAGAATTGTTACTGAGGGACACAGAATTGTTACTGAGGGCCACAGAACCGTTACTTAGGGCCACAGAATTGTTACTCAGGGACAGACACAGAATTGTTACTCAGGGACACAGAATTGTTACTGAGGGCCACAGAACCGTTACTTAGGGCCACAGAAACGTTACTCAGGGACACAGAATTGTTACTGGGGGCCACAGAACCGTTACTTAGGGCCACAGAATTGTTACTCAGGGACAGACACAGAATTGTTACTGAGGGACACAGAATTGTTACTGAGGGCCACAGAACCGTTACTTAGGGCCACAGAAACGTTACTCAGGGACACAGAATTGTTACTGAGGGCCACAGAACCGTTACTTAGGGCCACAGAATTGTTACTCAGGGACAGACACAGAATTGTTACTGAGGGACACAGAATTGTTACTGAGGGCCACAGAACCGTTACTTAGGGCCACAGAATTGTTACTCAGGGACAGACACATAATTGTTACTCAGGGACACAGAATTGTTACTGAGGGCCACAGAACCTTTACTTAGGGCCACAGAATTGTTACTCAGGGACACAGAACTGTTACTGAGGGACACAGAACCGTTACTTAGGGCCACAGAATTGTTACTCAGGGACAGACACAGAATTGTTACTCAGGGACACAGAATTGTTACTGAGGGCCACAGAACCGTTACTTAGGGCCACAGAAACGTTACTCAGGGACAGACACAGAATTCTTACTCAGGGACAGACACAGAATTGTTACTCAGGGACACAGAATTGTTACTGAGGGACACAGAATTGTTACTGAGGGACACAGAATTGTTACTCAGGGACACAGAATTGTTACTGAGGGACACAGAATTGTTACTGAGGGCCACAGAATTGTTTCTCAGGGACAGACATAGAATTGTTACTCAGGGACAGACACTGAATTGTTACTCAGGGACAGACAGAATTGTTACTGAGGGCCACAGAAATGTTACTTAGGGCCACAGAAACGTTACTCAGGGACACAGAATTGTTACTCAGGGACAAACACAGAATTGTTACTCAGGGACAGACACAGAATTGTTACTGAGGGACACAGAATTGTTACTGAGGGCCACAGAACCGTTACTTTGGGCCACAGAAACGTTACTCAGGGACAGACACAGAATTGTTACTCAGGGACAGACACAGAATTGTTACTGAGGGACACAGAATTGTTATTGAGGGACACAGAATTGTTACTGAGGGACACAGAATTGTTACTCAGGGACACAGAATTGTTACTGAGGGCCACAGAACCGTTACTTAGGGCCACAGAATTGTTACTCAGGGACAGACACAGAATTGTTACTCAGGGACACAGAATTGTTACTGAGGGCCACAGAACCGTTACTTAGGGCCACAGAAACGTTACTCAGGGACAGACACAGAATTCTTACTCAGGGACAGACACAGAATTGTTACTCAGGGACACAGAATTGTTACTGAGGGACACAGAATTGTTACTGAGGGCCACAGAATTGTTACTCAGGGACACAGAATTGTTACTGAGGGACACAGAATTGTTACTGAGGGACACAGAATTGTTACTCAGGGACAGACACAGAATTGTTACTGAGGGCCACAGAACTGTTACTTAGGGCCACAGAACTGTTACTTAGGGCCACAGAAACGTTACTCAGGGACACAGAATTGTTACTGAGGGACACAGAATTGTTACTGAGGGACACAGAATTGTTACTCAGGGACAGACACAGAATTGTTACTGAGGGCCACAGAACTGTTACTTAGGGCCACAGAACTGTTACTTAGGGCCACAGAAACGTTTCTCAGGGACACAGAATTGTTACTCAGGGACACAGAATTGTTACTGAGGGACACAGAATTGTTACTCAGGGACAGACACAGAATTGTTACTGAGGGCCACAGAACTGTTACTTAGGGCCACAGAACTGTTACTTAGGGCCACAGAAACGTTACTCAGGGACACAGAATTGTTACTCAGGGACACAGAATCGTTTAATTAAAGAGTATGTCAGACAACATGCAGAGGAGTGGCAGAGGAGGCAATGTTTTAGGAGCGAGCAGACGTGGCAGCAGAGGAAGGGGTCGAGGCAGCACTTTTCGCAGCCAGAGGCTAGTGCTCCCGGTGTCATCCAGTACAGTGAGGAAGAGCTAACAGAGGGCGGTCAGGAACGGGGGGAGACATCCGCCTCTTCAGCAGCCAGGCGAAGAAGTAGTGGCGAGGAGAGTGGCTCGGTAGCCGGTGTAGAGACAGGTCTGTCTCCTGACCCACACGCAGCCGAGGGGGCTAGTAGTGAGGCGGAGACCCTAATTGATGATGATGAGGCTGATCGCACTTGGCAGCCTCGTCGTCATCAGGCTATTGCTTCCGCATCATCAGGAGAAGAGGGTGGCAGCTTGGCAGCGAGCAAAACAGTCGGTGGATTGTCTCCATCGCCACACTCTGCCATGTGCCACTTTCAGATCTCCTCACACACTGCTGGTGTGTTGAATTTTTTGACATAGGGTGCTGGCAGATTACGGGCCTCCCATAGCTGCTGCCAGGCCCCTAATCTGCCATGGGCCCCTATACCGCCTCCTCATGCTGCTGCCAGGTCCACAGTCTCTCATGCCATGTGCCACTTTCAGGTCTCCTCACACTGCTGGTGTGTTCAATTTTTTGACATAGGGTGCTGGCAGATTACGGGCCTCCCATAGCTGCTGCCAGGCCCCTAATCTGCCATGGGCCCCTATATACCGCCTCCTCATGCTGCTGCCAGGTCCAGAGTCTGTCATGGGTCCCTGTACGGCCTCCCATTGCTGCTGTCTCCATCGCCACACTCTGCCATGTGCCACTTTCAGGTCTCCTCACACACTGCTGGTGTGTTGAATTTTTTGACATAGGGTGCTGGCAGATTATGGGCCTCCCATAGCTGCTGCCAGGCCCCTAATCTGCCATGGGCCCCTATACCGCCTCCTCATGCTGCTGCCAGGTCCAGGCGAATGTAGTCACACAGGGGAGGAACTTCTCAGTGTAATGAACAGAGAAATCGACAGATGGCTGTCTCCGCGCAAACTGAAAATCGGAACCATGTTGACCGACAATGGAAAGAACATGGTGTCTGCTCTGCGTCAAGTAAGGTTGTGCCATGCGCCATGCATGGCTCACGTGTTCAATCTGGTTGTCAAGCGGTTCCTAAAATCCACCATCCCACTGCAAGACATCCTTAAAATGTCACGTAAACTTTGCATGCATTTCAGCCATTCCTACACCGCAAAGCACACCCTCCTTGAGCTGCAGCGGCAGAACGGAATTGCACAGCATCGCCTGATCTGCGACGTTGCAACAAGGTGGAATTCAACCCTACACATGTTAGACCACCTTTACGAACAGCGAAAGGCCATCACCGATTTCCTGATGTTACAAGCGGATAAAGGTACTCCCCTGTGTAACTTCGATGTCAGCCATTGGCAGCTCATGCGTGACACCTGCCGCTTGCTCAGGCCCTTTGAGGAGGCCACGCTATTCGTGAGTCGGCAGGACTATGGGATGAACGACGTCATTCCTCTGTTGCACGTCCTGGAACAAATGCTGTTAACAATGGCTGGTCAGGGTGCGGTAGACGTGGCGCACAGATCTCAACGCCACATGACCCATGTGGGGGCAGGACAGGAAGAAGAGGAGGAGTTAGAGGAGGACATTTGTGCTCAGGAATTATTGAGTGAAATGGGTGGTTTTTCCACTCAGCGGACAGGAGTGGAGGAGCAGGAGCATCTGGTAGAGGAGGAGGAGGAGGAGACAGAGGACCCAGACGCACCGTGGCAGTATGCTGTGGAGATGGAGGCAGGGAGTCCCTCGCATTCCTTGGCACAAATGGCCCATAGCATGCTCGCTTGCTTGCGTAGCGACAGCCGAATAATAACCATCAGACAGAGGGATGACTTTTGGCTGTCCACCTTGTTGGACCCTCGCTACCGTTCCAAAATGGTGGCCTTTTTCACACCTGCTGAGAGGGAGGCCAAAATAACGTACTATAAAAACCACCTATGTAGTCAGTTGGTCCCTGCCTTTCTGCGCCAATGTCCATCCTCAGACACTGTGGGCCCTGTGCGCTCGCGTTCCGCTGCCATGGCAGCAGGGGAGGGGTGGGGTGGTAGGAGCAGTGGCAGCTCCACCAGCAGCGGCTGCCTCAGTCTGCAGTCGATGATGAGTAGCTTTCTTCACCAGCGCAGTGAGGAAACTACTAACCAGCCGCAGCAGCAGCAGCATCAGGTGGACCTGGAGCAGGAGCTCAAACAACAGGCTTGGGCCTACTTGGACAGCACCCTGCCAACCGAGGTAGACAATCCCCTTGACTACTGGGCAACGAAACTTGACCTTTGGCCCCAACTAGCTGAATTTGCCCTTGAAAGGCTGTCATGCCCGGCCAGTAGCGTGGCATCGGAGCGCGTGTTTAGTGCGGCAGGAGGTATTGTAACTCCGCGGAGGACACGACTGTCCACCCAAAGTGTGGAGAGACTCACGTTTGTGAAAATGAATCAGGCGTGGATTAGTCTGGATTTCAAACCACCAGTTCCTGACACAACTGACTAAATCCGCCATGAATCATGCCCCAAACATGTGCCACTTTCAGGTCGCCTCACACTGCTGGTGTGTTCAATTTTTTGACATAGGGTGCTGGCAGATTACGGGCCTCCCATAGCTGCTGCCAGGCCCCTAATCTGCCATGGGCCCCTATATACCGCCTCCTCATGCTGCTGCCAGGTCCAGAGTCTGTCATGGGTCCCTGTACGGCCTCCCATTGCTGCTGTCTCCATCGCCACACTCTGCCATGTGCCACTTTCAGGTCTCCTCACACTGCTGGTGGGTTCCATTTTGTCATAGGGTGCTGGCAGATTACGGGCCTCCCATTGCTGCTGCCAGGCCCGTAATCTGCCATGGGCCCCCGTACCGCCTCCTCATGCTGCTGCCAGGTCCAGAGTCTCTCATGGGTCCCTGTACGGCCTCCCATTGCTGCTGTCTCCATCGCCACACTCTGCCATGTGCCACTTTCAGGTCTCCTCACACACTGCTGGTGTGTTGAATTTTTTGACATAGGGTGCTGGCAGATTACGGGCCTCCCATAGCTGCTGCCAGGCCCCTAATCTGCCATGGGCCCCTATATACCGCCTCCTCATGCTGCTGCCAAGTCCAGAGTCTGTCATGGGTCCCTGTACGGCCTCCCATTGCTGCTGTCTCCATCGCAACACTCTGCCATGTGCCACTTTCAGGTCTCCTCACACTGCTGGTGTGTTGAATTTTTTGACATAGGGTGCTGGCAGATTACGGGCCTCCTATAGCTGCTGCCAGGCCCCTAATCTGCCATAGGCCCCTATATACCGCCTCCTCATGCTGCTGCCAGGTCCAGAGTCTCTCATGGGTCCCTGTACGGCCTCCCATTGCTGCTGTCTCCATCGCCACACTCTGCCATGTGCCACTTTCAGGTCTCCTCACACACTGCTGGTGTGTTGAATTTTTTGACATAGGGTGCTGGCAGATTACGGGCCTCCCATAGCTGCTGCCAGGCCCCTAATCTGCCATGGGCCCCTATATACCGCCTCCTCATGCTGCTGCCAAGTCCAGAGTCTGTCATGGGTCCCTGTACGGCCTCCCATTGCTGCTGTCTCCATCGCCACACTCTGCTATGTGCCACTTTCAGGTCTCCTCACACTGCTGGTGTGTTCCATTTTTTGTCATAGGGTGCTGGCAGATTACGGGCCTCCCATTGCTGCTGCCAGGCCCGTAATCTGCCATGGGCCCCTGTACCGCCTCTTCATGCTGCTGCCAGGTCCAGAGTGTGTCATGGGTCCCTGTACGGCCTCCCATTGCTGCTGCCAGGAGGCAGCAGGGTCGCAGCAGTGTCAGTGGAGGCAAACGGCCACGGAGTAGAGCACCAGCTCCACTGCAGCCTACCACCACGGCCAGTAGTGGTGCCGGTGTGCACGGAGGAAGTAGCAGTCAGCCAGTGAGGAGTAGCGGAGGCAAAGTTTCCTACTCGGCGGTGTGGCAATTTTTCGTCAAGCCGCCCGAGGAAGTAAACGTAGCCGTATGTCGACTATGTGGCCAGAAAGTCAAGCGTGGCCAGGGGGCCCATGTTGGGACTACAGCGTTGCGTCAGCATATGCAGCGTCGCCATTCGGTGGCCTGGGAAAACCGTGATAAAGATACGGCGGTTCTGCCTGCCCCAGCCCAGGGTTCCATTTTGTCATAGGGTGCTGGCAGATTACGGGCATCCCATAGCTGCTGCCAGGCCCCTAATCTGCCATGGGCCCCTATACCGCCTCCTCATGCTGCTGCCAGGTCCACAGTCTCTCATGCCATGTGCCACTTTCAGGTCTCCTCACACTGCTGGTGTGTTGAATTTTTTGACATAGGGTGCTGGCAGATTACGGGCCTCCCATAGCTGCTGCCAGGCCCCTAATCTGCCATAGGCCCCTATATACCGCCTCCTCATGCTGCTGCCAGGTCCAGAGTCTCTCATGGGTCCCTGTACGGCCTCCCATTGCGGCTGTCTCCATCGCCACACTTTGCCATGTGCCACTTTCAGGTCTCCTCACACACTGCTGGTGTGTTGAATTTTTTGACATAGGGTGCTGGCAGATTACGGGCCTCCCATTGCTGCTGCCAGGCCCGTAATCTGCCATGGGCCCCCGTACCGACTCCTCATGCTGTGACGTTGCAACAAGGTGGAATTCAACCCTACATATGTTAGACCGCCTTTACGAACAGCAAAAGGCCATCACAGATTTCCTGATGTTAAAAGCGGATAAAGGTACTCCCTGCGTAACTTAGATGTCAACCATTGGCAGCTCATGCGTGACACCTGCGCTTGCTCAGGCCCTTTGAGGAGGCCACGCTATTCGTGAGTCGGCAGGACTATGGGATGAACGATGTCATTCCTCTGTTGCACGTCCTGGAACAAATGCTGTTAATAATGGCTGGTCAGGGTGCGGTAGACGTGGCGCACAGATCTCAACGCCACATGACCCATGTGGGGGCAGGACAGGAAGAAGAGGAGGAGGTAGAGGAGGACATTGGTGCTCAGGAATTATTGAGTGAAATGGGTGGTTTTTCCACTCAGCGGACAGGAGTGGAGGAGCAGGAGCATCTGGTAGAGGAGGAGGAGGAGGAGACAGAGGACCCAGACGCACCGTGGCAGTATGCTGTGGAGATGGAGGCAGGGAGTCCCTCGCATTCCTTGGCACAAATGGCCCATAGCATGCTCGCTTGCTTGCGTAGCGACAGCCGAATAATAACCATCAGACAGAGGGATGACTTTTGGCTGTCCACCTTGTTGGACCCTCGCTACCGTTCCAAAATGGTGGCCTTTTTCACACCTGCTGAGAGGGAGGCCAAAATAACGTACTATAAAAACCACCTATGTAGTCAGCTGGTCTCTGCCTGTCTGCGCCAACGTCCATCCTCAGACACTGTGGGCCCTGTGCGCTCGCGTTCCGCTGCCATGGCAGCAGGGGAGGTGTGGGGTGGTAGGAGCAGTGGCAGCTCCACCAGCAGCAGCTGCCTCAGTCTGCAGTCGATGATGAGTAGCTTTCTTCACCAGCGCAGTGAGGAAACTAATAACCAGCCGCAGCAGCAGCAGCAGCAGCAGCAGCAGCAGCAGCAGCAGCATCAGGTGGACCTGGAGCAGGACCTCAAACAACAGGCTTAGGCCTACTTGGACAGCACCCTGCCAACCGAGGTAGACAATCCCCTTGACTACTGGGCAACGAAACTTGACCTTTGGACCCAACTAGATGAATTTGCCCTTGAAAGGCTGTCATGCCCGGCCAGTAGCGTGGCATCGGAGCGCGTGTTTAGTGCGGCAGGAGGTATTGCAACTCCGCGGAGGACACGACTGTCCACCCAAAGTGTGGAGAGACTCACGTTTGTGAAAATGAATCAGGCGTGGATTAGTCTGGATTTCAAACCACCAGTTCCTGACACAACTGACTAAATCCGCCATGAATCATGCCCCAAACATGTGCCACTTTCAGGTCTCCTCACACTGCTGGTGTGTTCCATTTTTTGTCATAGGGTGCTGGCAGATTACGGGCCTCCCATAGCTGCTGCCAGGCCCCTAATCTGCCATGGGCCCCTATACCGCCTCCTCATGCTGCTGCCAAGTCCAGAGTCTGTCATGGGTCCCTGTACGGCCTCCCATTGCTGCTGTCTCCATCGCCACACTCTGCCATGTGCCACTTTCAGGTCTCCTCACACTGCTGGTGTGTTGAATTTTTTGACATAGGGTGCTGGCAGATTACGGGCCTCCCATAGCTGCTGCCAGGCCCCTAATCTGCCATAGGCCCCTATATACCGCCTCCTCATGCTGCTGCCAGGTCCAGAGTCTCTCATGGGTCCCTGTACGGCCTCCCATTGCTGCTGTTTCCATCGCCACACTCTGCCATGTGCCACTTTCAGGTCTCCTCACACTGCTGGTGTGTTGAATTTTTTGACATAGGGTGCTGGCAGATTACGGGCCTCCCATAGCTGCTGCCAGGCCCCTAATCTGCCATAGGCCCCTATACCGCCTCCTCATGCTGCTGCCAGGTCCAGAGTCTCTCATGGGTCCCTGTACGGCCTCCCATTGCTGCTGTCTCCATCGCCACACTCTGCCATGTGCCACTTTCAGGTCTCCTCACACTGCTGGTGGGTTCCATTTTGTCATAGGGTGCTGACAGATTACGGGCCTCCCATTGCTGCTGCCAGGCCTGTAATCTGCCATGGGCCTCCGTACCGCCTGGTCACGCTGCTGCTGGGTCCACAGTGTGACATGGGTCCCTGTACCGCCTCCCATTGCTCCCACTCTGCCATGTGCCACTTTGAGGTCTCCTCACACTCCTGCTGGTTTCCATTTTGTCATAGGTTGCTGTATGGCCTCCCATTGCTGCTGCCTCCACCGCCACACTGTGGCTCCAAACACTGGTTTTGGCCCCGTGACTGGCCAAATGAGTGAAGTGTGCGGTGATTCTAAGATCGACGGCACTCATCTGCATGTCATACTGACTGACAGTATTATTTCTCTTCCCCAGCAGACTCCAAGGGCATTTAAATTAAAGGTACAGTGTTCTGCACTAATATTAAGTCTCTCTGAAGCCTAGAAACACCCTTTTTTAAGTTAAATTCACAGCGAATATATTCGACTCGAATCGAATATTGTCCACGAATTCGCCGAATCAGTCGAATCGAATTTTTGAATACTTCGCTCATCTCTATTCATGAACACAGCTGATTGCTCTAGGAAGGCACTCAAAGCACATCGTGCAACTCAAACCCAGAGAGCCACCAATTTTGGCATTTGCTGCCAACCTGGCTCCACAGGAGATTTAGGAGTTTGTTTCACACACATTTCAGAAATTAGAACTTGTGAACAGGAGAAGAATATACAGTAGATGGATGAGAAATATCCAGTGAAAGCTGCTCCCATGAGGCTCCATCTCAACAAATGATAAAAACTTACCAATTTCAAAACCTGCGTGTGACAAAGCTTGTTCTGGGTGTCCTGTAATGATGAGAATTATTCAGCAAATCCATTTTAAATTGCATTTTGGGAAGCAGAACACAAGGTTTATTCTGAAGGGCTGATATTTAATTAGTGAAAGTACCCTGCCCCTAGCCATAACCCTCCTGTACATGAGGAAGCTGGATCCTGTGAACATCCAGTTTTTATTTAGAAGCAGAGGGGGAAAAGGGAAAGATTCCCTATCACTGGTGTTGTCATATGTCTAATACAGAAGTACTTTACTTGCTTTCTGGATCCTGCAAACTCATGAAACATGCGTCTAGGGGCAAGGAGCCTAAAAACTGGAATTGAGTAGGGATTTCTGTAAATGACACACACTGGGCCTGGTAAGGGTCCCCTTTTACTATGCCTGGAATCCAAGTTCCATATTAGTTAGCAGTATTTACAAAGCACTGACAACTGTTTAGCACCAAGATAACACTTATCAGTTATTTTTTGAATTGGAATGTGGGGTGGTGAATGTTATGCAGTTTAGGCAGAGCAAATAGACATTTATATGTGAAAATGTGTTCAGTGCTTTGCTAGCATGTAAAATCATTGTTTTGTTGTCCCTGGTTCTGCAAGTGGAGAAATGGGGTTTATTTACTAAAAGTGCATTGTGCAAAATCTGGTGCAGTTAGAAGCTGATTGGCTACCATGCACAGCTGCACCAAATTTTGAGTGCACCAGTTTTAATAAATCTCCCCCAATAAGTCTTCTATATTCTTAAATACAAATAAACAAAGTAACTGGAGAAAACTGGGTAGAGATGTTGATAATATTGACCAATGTCATTCTGACAATATTTTGTGTAAGAGTCTGGTAGTCACAGTATTATAAGCAATAATTCTACCATTTCCCTCCAATTCATGTGTATTTGGCTTCAATACTGTATGTGCACATATGTGATTTGAAGAAATCTTAATGAGCACCAGGGTTATATAAAACCTGCAGTGTCATTGACAAAGGGGTGCTGGCATGGGGCTGGATTTATGTGTCACTTACTTGCCTACTACTGATGAGCCAAACTGCCCTGGGTATGGTTTAAGCAGGGTTCAGTGAACTTCAAAGAAATTCAGATTCCAAACCTGAATCCCACTGAAATAAATTAAAATTCTCATCTTCTGGGCTAATAGGTGTATACAGTATATGGGTGGGAACTGCCCTGGAAAACATATACCAATGCAAATTTTTTTTTCTAATTTCATTTTGCCGGGATCAGTGAATTTTAAAATACTTAAAGTGAAACATTAAGTCAGAACTATACTCACCTCAATTCCAGAGCTGTATGTACTGACTGCTGACATCCTCGGCTGGTCTTCAAAAATACAAGAGCAAATGTGTGCGGTCCACTCCTTACTATAATCACAATGCCTGCCAACTTGCTTAAAAAGAAAAACACCCCACAACCAGGTGCGCATGACAAATCCCGATGGTCCCTATAGCTGAATGACATCAGCTAAATAAGGGAAGGGGCAGGGATAGTGGTGACATAATCACCCAAGTATGGCCAGTGTCCATATTTGGGCAGTGATGACACTGCTATCCCCACCACTTTGGTTATGTGGCGGGATTACTGATGATGTCAGCTGTTTCTAGGGATGCAGCAGGTGCAAGCATCCACTGCTTCCTGGGCAACTAGTGACAGCGGGAAGTTATATTTAGAAGCGGTAGAAATACCTAGGTTTACCTCCTATCAAAGTGAGCATGTTGGTTGCTTCCTTTTGAGGAAGAGGCAGTACCTCGAAACATGTCATCTTGGAGTGCATGCCTATTGGTACTTGCTGGTGTTGAGGACTCCAACAACACAGCCACTTGAACACTTCCTGTCTAGCGATGACACACTTCTGGTCTGGCATGACAATCTGGGTGTCCTTGTCCTCTTGCATGCTCTCACATCCATCCTTCTCTGCAGTTGTGGATTTTTTTCATACTGGTAAGCTATATGATATACAGTTGTGTCCTGCCTGCTCATTCCTACGGAGTATGGATTATGCTGGCTCCTCATTGCATATTACAGATACCACAGTAAGCACCTTAATACTGAATATAATGTGAAGTGTTATCATAGCTTTTGTATTTAAGTATTGATTTGGACTTTACAGCAAGATTGGACATTGACTTTTATTATAGTGTTGCCACCATCATAGCACTGCCACTGGGTTGTGTGTGGCTCTGGATCGAACCCATAATGAACTATTGAGGCTATATGTTTTGTTCTGTACAGACTTTGACATTATTTCTGACATCATCCACAAAGTCCTTGCACTGTGTTTATGTGTCTTTTATTCTTCTTCAAATTTTTCTGTTGCTGTGGTTGAAAATGAACGTCGTTTGGCTCCACTAACAATTAGAAAATTGAACAAACATTTAAAAACAAGCATTTTTTAACATAAATATATACATGTATGACCAGCATTAGGTAAGTATTATTTTATGTTAGCAGTCCTTTTCAGTCAGGTGACTTTGCCTAGGCTAGGATAATGTCATCACTCAGCTACAGGCAGGATAAAGTATTTCCTCAGTCTCCTTAAAGTAGAGATCCAGCCAGAAGGGGAAGATCTGCTTTAAGGACTGATCCCCTGCTCACTGTGAGGAATTGCCACCTTTGGAGAGTGGGTACCCAATTTTGACAGGTACCCACTTCCACTTCCACTTCCACTTCCACCACCTGGGTGATCGGAAGCAAACGTTGTCTTCCCCCCTTCCTTCCCGCAGTCTTCTGGGACACATGACTAGCCCCAAAAGACTATGGGACCATTCACAATGCGAAGAGCTACTCACGCATGCGCAGAGATCACCGTGCTGTGAAGCTGCAACCTGTCGCAGCCGCCGGGTGCCCACATTTAAGATGCTGCACCAGGGAGAGTGGACGACTGGTGAACCTGGCTGGTGTGAACACACCGCTGGATCATAGGACAGGTGAGTGGCTGTTTTTTAAAAGTCAGCAGCTACAGTTTTTGTAGCTGCTGATTTTTATGTTTTTCAGAGTTGACTGGAGCTCTGCTTTAATGATCAGACTGTAACTTTGCAGAAGGTTACAGGTCAATGTGAGAAGCTACAGCAGGGTTACATAATTGCATCATCTTTGAGCAAGCACCTCAGTCCAGAAAGTAGTTGTTGACATTTCCTGAACAAAGATAGAGCTCTCCGTCTGCAGAAAAAAAACATGAATGTGTTGTCAAGGGTATTACTGCAAGAGCCTAACATGAATAAAATCAATGTGATGCTAAGTCCACTTTAAGATGCAGCTTTTTATCGCTCTCTCTGTCTGGTGAAACCATTGTCACTGCCATGGTAAGTAAGAGGAAATCTCTTTAAGAAAGCCTCAGATAGCAGTAAAAAGGTGACAGGTGTTCTAACCCTTCCTTGCTCTAAAAATAAGACCAAAATGTTTTGGGTGGACTTGGAGTGAACGATCTCTATTCCTTAGTAAATAATCCCCAGCATGTCAATATGATATAACAACCAGTGAAACTATAAATCTGAAGCCACAATTTACGGGTGGAGAAAAACCGAGATGCTTTGTCAAGGGTTGCTGGGGGCGGAGGCCGCTACATGCACAGAAGTTATGGCGGCAGAGACACAATTCTCCACCTAGACTGAATGCACTGAGGCAGCAGCAGAATTCATATGTTTTGAAAACACTGTTGTGAAGATGTTATTTCTTTTCTTTCCTCTGGTGAGATTAATACTGCGCACTTACATTTCACAAACCAGTGTTATATGATGGGTTCATTGTCGTATATTGTGTAAGCTTGGTGTGAGGCTATTTGCCTATTACTGCGTTGCTAGTCTGCAAAGTACTGTGTAACTCTTCAAGTGTTCATGTCTTTGGTGTGTGCGTCTGCGGTAGGGTGAGTTTTGTAGAAGGGGAGGGAGCGCGTGTGCCCAGTGTGGCGACACTCTCTGCTCCCAGATGTGATGCCAGCGATAATTTCAATTTTATGCCTTTGTTATGGCTTTAATCACTTTCTTTATGCGTTTTGTTCCAGCGATCAGGGAGAGACACCTGATAGGCAAAAAGAATATCAAGGGAACAATTTTTATTTGGGATGTGGTGAGAAGTCTAATTAGAATTTGAATTCTGCTGAGCCTTGAAATGGTGGGTACTTTATCCTGATCGCCTTAGATATTGTTTGGAGTCAATCATTTGTCTTAGAGCGTAAGGCTATAAAGGCTCTCTAGTCACATTTCTCTTCTTATAGGGAGGTAGAGAGAACTAATGGGGGGGATAGAGGCAGGGAATGATACTTACTAGCTTGTACTGACAGTTTGAGGGGGAGTTCAAGCTTTAACCCATTCAAGCACAGGAATAACAAATAGCTTAAAAGAACACTTAAATGGTTATGAATGTTTTTTCTGAGCTGGAAACATATTTTAGGCAAACTACACAGATTCTGTTTTTTTTTTTTTAATATGATGTCAGTTTTGTATATGCGTAGGTAAACTCAACATCTACAGCCTAGTTTGAAAATGATGCTTATTAATTTATGATGTATAAACATTGGTGATCAAACAGCATCACCCATCCAACATCAATTGGTTAGTTTTGGCCAGCACATTGGTTTTGGAGGACTATGGAACAGTCAAACTGGTTTACAAATCGTTTAGAATTAACTGTATGATTTCTTATCAAACATTACTTACTAAAACTTTTCTCCATGTCTCAAATAAAAAGTTGTTTTTGAAAACAACTCAGCATCTCACCACTGATCTTCTGTCTTTTAAGCGTTTGCTTGCTAATGAATGTTTAGCATCTGATACACTCGTAGGTATGTCGCATGTCTGGTCTAATGCTGTACGCTGTGGTTCATTCCACTGAACCCTATGTCACTACCCTATTCTTTCTGGGTATAGGAGTTGGCGGATCACACCACAGCCACCGTGCAGAATGTTATTATGACATCCTTTAAAGGTTTATGCATATACTACAAAAATGCTTCAATATTACACGCCCAAATGTCAAACAAAGATATGTATACTTTGTTTCGGTAATACAGCACATAGCTGAAACAAGCTTTTTTAGCCATCTTTAACCACTTAAGCTCTGGAACATTTTACCCCCTTCATGACCAGGGCATTATTCAGCACTGTGCTACTTTAACTGGCAATTGTGTGGTCATGCAACACTATTCCTAAATTAAATTTATAGAATTTTTTCCCACACAAATAGAGCTTTCTTTTGGTGTTTTTTTGATTACCACTGCTTTTTTTATTTTTCAATATATAAAGGACCGAAAGTTTTGAAAAACCCCCCAATATTTTATTATTTTTTTTAAGATATATTTATTGAGTTCTAACACAAGACATACAAGAAATACAAAACCCAGGACCAAGGTCTGATAATTAAAACAAACAGTGAACAGTCAAAGCATCTCACATTGCCATACATGTCCAACATGTCAAAGTATAACAACAAATTGAATGAATGTACTCCAATTAAAAAAAAAAAAAAGGGGGGGGGAGGGGACTATACATAACTAAACTTAGGTAGAATGAACTCACTCAAGATAATGTATCTATAGAGGACAAAGTAAAGAGATTGGAAAGCCATCTGTCCTATATTTTGTGGAATACTTTGGATGTTTTCCAGAGCTCAAAAGTACGTTTATACAAGGGAAGGGAATCATTAACATGTTTAAGCCAAGAAGCCACAGTGGGTCGACTCGATCCCTTCCAGGACAACAGAATAATTTTTAGCATAGAAATATAATATTCGTAGTAATCTTTTAGCGTATTGCAAAAGCACTAGATCCCTAAAAATGCCTAAGAGACAATTCTTGGGATGCAAGACATTTGGTAGGCCCAGTGTGGAGGATATAAAGGAGCCCACCTCCCCTCAGAATTCCCAGACTGTCGGACAGAACCAGAAACAATGCAGAAAGTTGGCTCTATGTCCACAACCTCTGAAACAATCTGCTGTAGGTAGTAAACCCATTTTATGTAACCGGGCAGGAGTAAGGTGAGAAAGATGGAAAATTTTTAGTTGGATGATTCGATCTTTAGAGGAGATAACAGATTTAATGTAGGTATCACTGAATTCGGACCAGTCTACCTCCTCAGATGGTATGTCCATGGGTATGGGCAGCACAGTGGCTAAATGGTTAGCATTTCTGCCTGGCAGCACTAGGGTTGTTGGTTCGAATCCCAGCCATGGCACCTCCTTCCTGAACTTTTGATCTCCCTGTGCCCGTGTGGGTTTCCTCTGGGTACTCCGGCTTCCTCCCACACTCCAAAGACATGCTGGTAGGTTAATTGGATCCTGTCTAAATTGGCCCTTGTATATGAATGTGTGTTAGGGACCTTAGATTGTACGCCCCTTGAGGGTTAGGGACTGATGTGAATGTACAATATATATGTAAAGTGCTGCATAAATTGACGGAACTATATAAGTATCTGAAATAAATAATAAATAATGTCCATTGAAACCCATTTGGCCTGGGCAACCAGGAATCTAGGATTGGAGTCCATCACCAGAGCAGAATAATAATAAGAGTTCAATTTAGTAGGGTCAGGTTGTCGTAACAACTTTTCTAAAGGGGTGATCTGTAAAGGGTTATCTAAAGTCCCAAATTGTGTACGCACTGCATGATGGAGTTGATAATAAGAAAATAAATAGTGGGGGGGCAGGATAAATTCCATTCTCGGTTGTTGGAAAGTCTTAAAACCCCGGGCAGTGAAAAGATGGCATAGGTATTTAATTCCTTTAGAAAACCAACTTTGGGGGTGAAGCAAAGAATAGAGTTCTTGCAAAATGGGATTATGCCACAGAGGATTATTGGGAGATATGACTCAGGAGGCCTTAAATACTCGGAAAAAATTGGAGAAGGCCAGTCCCACCAAGGAAGTGGGCAACCTAAAAAAACTTCCAATGCCATCCTGGGGGGGGGGGGGGGTCGGGGGTCGATGTTTCCAAGAAACGCAGCGCAAATAGTGTCAATTTGTTTAAATAGGAATTTGGGTATTTTGCGAGGGGAATTAGCTAGCACATGCAACAGTCTGGGGAGATAAATCATCTTCAGGATATTAACCCTTCCCATTAAGTCCAATGGCAGACCTATCCACTGCCTGGTATGGATCTACAGCTGGGCAATCAACGGACATACGTTATTAATAAAGTAGGAGGACCATGGCATCTGTACCTTGATTCCTAGATATCTGAACATGGTAACAACTTGTAGTTTGGACTCCGGGTGAATCACAGACGGCACCAGGATCTAATGAGAACAGGCTAGATTTATCCCAATTCAGCCAGAAGCCAGAGTTGTCACCAAAGAGAGTAATTTCTTGTAGTAAAGTATTTAAGGAGTCATGGGGATAGGCCAAGTATACCAAGGTGTCATCTGCGTACAGGGAGATATGTTCTTCTATCGTATCAATAGGGAGACCTCTAATAGAAGGGGAGTTATGAATACAGATAGCAAGTGGCCCTATTGCCAGTGCAAATAGTAAGGGGATATGGGACAGCCCTGTCTGGTGCCCCTGGGTATCGGAAAGGCATCAGTAACATAGGAATTTACTGTAATTCTGGCAGCATGTTTGGTATAGAGTAGACATATCCAGGCTATCATACGAGGGCCAAAGCCATAGAGACGTAATATCTGAAATAGATAGGGCCATTCAACACTATCAAAGGCTTTACAGGTGTCTAGAGAGACAATAACACATTTAGAGGAACAGTCATGAGGGTATTGTATATTATGGAACAATCTGTGAATGTTCATTCTAGTGGAGTGACCAGGTATAAAGCCACCCTGGTCTCTTCTCACCAGGGCCACCACCACACCATTCAAACGATTTGCAAAAACTTTCACCAGGATTTTAACATCAACATTAATAAGCGAAATCGGCCTATATGAATCACATTTAAGAGGGTCTTTATGAGGTTTCAGAATGAGAACAACAAGTGCCTCTCGCATAGTGGGAGATAAATTGCCTGTCTTTAGGGCTTCATTAAATGTCCGATGAAGAAACGGGCTAATCAGCAATTTGAAACGGACATACCACTCGGCTGGAAAGCCATCAAGGCCTGGGGTTTTATGAGCTGATAGTTGTGAAATAGCTAGGTCTATCTCTTCAACTGAGATAGGTACCTCAAGATCCCCTCTCATACTCGGGGACAAGGAGGGGAGGGTGACCCATGTCAAATAGCTGAGAAAGTGATCTGCAGAGTAGTGGGTTGTAGTAGTATACAGATCAGTATAGTATGACAGACAGGCATCCGCAACTTCAAGAGGTGTAGTACCCAACTGTCCAGAAGGTAAGTATATCCAGGGAATAGAAGTAGGGACAAATTCAGGTCTAGTTAAGTAAGCAAGTAGGCGGCCAGCCTTGTTACCATGTTCAAAAATGTTTTGGGTAGTATAGAGCATCTTTTTCTTAGTAAGGTCTAACAGTCGAAGTTCATAATCTCTATGCCTCAAGAGCCATTCTGCTCTAGTAAGGGGATCAGAGTTAGCAGTATAATTACTTTCAGCCGTCACTATGGCTGACTCCAGTTCCGCAGTGCCTATTTGAGCATTTTTATGTAGCATACCAGTAACAGACATAAAAGTTCCACAGACAGTAGTTTTAAATGCCTCCTACTCCATAGAAGGGTCAATAGTGTCCAAGTTTGTATTCCAGTAGTCAGCAATACCTTGTGTACACTCTCCCCACACCATCCCGTCCTCCAACCACTGCGGGTTCAAGCACCACAGTGTAGAGCCGGTGTGCGAAAGCAGGAGGAGGTCCACGGAGAGAGGGGCATGATCTGAAATGCCCCTAGGTAGGTAGGAAACTGTAAAGGAAGAGTGGTCACAGAAGCAAAGGCCATATCAGGACGTGACATATTATGAAAAGAGTCACCGCGGCAGGAGTACTGATGAGCATCAGGGTGTTTCCATCACCATATTTCAGTAAGATCATACACTTGTACCCAATCTAAGAGCATCTGATACATTCTACCACCACTCCCCAAGCAGTCAACAACAGGGTCCAATACTGAGTTAAAGTCTCCAACATAGAGTAAGGGGCCATTAGGGAGAGACAGAGTTATAAGGGATAATTTAGTTAGGAGATCCAGAGAGAACGGAGGTGGAATATAAACATTAACTAGTGTAAACATAATAGAGCCAATCTGAATGGTAAGGACAACAAATCTCCCTTTCGAATCTGTTTTCACTTGGACAATATCAGCTGGGAGTGATTTAGCCAGCAACATAGAAACCCCACAGGAGTAGAAAGTATGTATAGAGTGGAAAGAATTAGCGATCCAATGACGTTTAAGGGCCAAAAGCTTAGATCCAATGCGTCTCCTGGAGACCTACAATATGTGGTTTATGTTTTTTTCAAAAAAGACAATACCACTGACAGCTTCTGGGGTGAGTTCATTCCTCTAGTGTTCCATGAACAAACTTTCAGTGGCACAGACATAAAAGATCAGTAAAAACATAGATATAATCACAGGATATCCATGTAACATTGAGCACATCTATACAACTAGACAGTAAAACTGTGGAGAGAAGGCACGTGAGATTAGCAAGAAAAAAAACAAACAAGAACTTTCTGTTCCCAACAAAGACCCCCCAAAAACCCTCCTTGCCCACCCTGCTCTTCCATCCCCAACTTAGAGAGCTTAGATCCCATTAACTCTTGAACATCCAGTGGCCTCACCACTAACAGGTCAGAAGGTATGCTGAAGTCCGGTTGGCTCTTACGGTAGAAATCATATGCTCTAAAAGGGTAGAAAGAATCTCTGAGGCAGGGCCAAAAAGACAGAAGTAGGCAGTCAATCATCACAAGAGACGTTAAGTGGGAGCAGAAGGCAACCGGATCCGGCAGTACAGGTGAAGCAGTCTGAAGAGAGCCCCAAAGAGTTTAAAATGGGTTCGGGCATAGGAGAGCTTGACAGAGCTAACGTCACCCATGTCTGGGCTCCGGCCTGAAACAGTCAACCAGCCAAGACATCACTGCTAATAATATTAAGGCGTTATCTTCTGTCATCTCTAAATACTACAAAATACAGGTAAAGGCGTATTCTGGATTTGTACACAGCCTTTTCTTAAAAAAAAAAAAAGATTTACTCACTGCACGTTGCCTCACCTCATTGCTATGACTTTCATGACACCGTCCAATGACAGTCCTCCCTCTATTGCTGGTGGTGCAGAGGGAGGTATTTGGAGTTCTCAACAAAAGAAGATTAGATAGATACAGTCACTTGAAAATAAATTTTTGTTTGTGTATATATTTCATCAGCATATAATTGGGCATTCACTGTGAACACAGCTACATATTATTCAGTATAAACATATTACTTTATATACTTTTTTTAGCAGGGTTTAGATACAGTACACTTTACTTTTTGAATGTCCTGGTTAAAAACTGGTATCACAATGTCCTTCCTACTCAACTTACTTATACTCACCGTAGTTGGCATGGGGTGGTTTGTCAAGAGACTAAGCTTGATTTATTACCCACTTCAGTACCAAACACTTTCACCCCCTTCCTGCCCAGGCCAATTTTCAGATTTTAGAGCTGTCTAACTTTTAACAATTGCGTTGTCATGCAACACTTTTGGAGACAGGGGACAAAGAAATACTACTCTTTTGGTGGTATTTAAATTTGAAAAAAAAAACTAATTTTCTTAGTTTCTGTTATAACATTTTTCTTCTTCATTGATATGCACTGATGAGGCTGCACTGATGGGCACTGATGAGGCTGCACTGAGGGGAACTGATGGGGCTGCACTAATATGCGCTGATGAGGCTGCACTGGTGGGCACGGATGAGGCTGCACTGGTGGGCACGGATGAGGCTGCACTGATGGGCACGGATGAGGCTGCACTGATGAGGCAGCACTGATAAGCTGTACTGAGGGACACTGATAAGCTGCACTGATCTCCACTGATGGGCACTGATATGGCTGCACTGTACTGATAATTAGTGATTAGTGCCCTGATTATCAGTGTAAACATTGTACTAACAGCCTTGCCGGTTATTGGCTCTCCTTTCCTTGCATGTGAGGAAAGGACTGACAATAACCAGCAAGTCTGCTTACATGTGATCAGCTGTGAATGGACACCGCTGATCGCATTGTAAAGAGCCGCTGTGTATGGCCCTTTACCACGATCTGTGACCAGCTGTGTGCAAAGGACACAATTGTCACAGAGCGTGCCCAATATGCATGCGGTAGGCGGAGTACTGGGAGGACATGCATGGACACCCTCCCAGAACGGGAGGATTGCTCTGCAGCCGTGTTTCAGCTATAGCACGGTCCAAAAGTGAACAAAGTAATTGAGGAAGTTGTGAAGATCTACTTTAATTATCCAATCATAAGCAAAACAAACATTTGTTTACTTCATTTGCATATACTGTAACTGGATACAAGAAGCAACTCTTGACTCAGATTTATAATTCCTTCTTCTCAGCCACCAATAACCATTAGACCTTCCCTGTAAGTCTGTGTTCTCTTTAGGGAAAACACTCTACTTCTTAATAACAATATATTGGCAATATATTGGCCCTAAGGCTGGATTCACCCCTAGAGCGTGTGCACCACAATGTTGTATTTGTACATTGTGATGCATTCCTGTGCATATATACTGTGCAATTATATAACCTGAATGCATCATAATGAAAAGATGTGAATGCAATGCGTGATGCCATGCCCCAAAATAGTGCAGGTGCAATTTTCCATGAGCTGAAGCTGGTTAAAGTGATATTAAAGGCTAACATTTACAAAAACAAAATACAAACATGTTATACTTACCTGATCTGTGCAAAGGTTTTGCACAGAGCAGCCCCAATCCTCTTGCTATGGGGGCTCTGGAATGTGCTCGCTCCCAAGCCGGCTCTATGTGTCTATTATACACACAAAGCATGTCTTGGCCCCGCCCCCACTCTCTCCTGACTGTCTGTGATTGACATCAGTGGGAACCAATGTCTCCTGCTGCTATGTATTAACCAAAGAGGAAAGAGAGACCCTGGTGAGCCAAAGTTCCATGGTAAGTATTTGGGGGGGGGGGGGGGGGGGGTGTGGAGGGAGCAACACACAGAAGTTTTTTTTCACCTTCATGCATAGAAGGTAAAAAACCTTTAGCCTTTACAGCCACTTTAAAGGCTCATTACATGTAAATGGGCTGTCTTGATGAAGCACAGGTCATTATACAAAAACACTCATATTGACTTGCACGTCGATGTGAGTAGAACCTAAGTGCCCAGTATTCATGAGTGGTCTCTGCATGTAATCCCACAAATCAGTGTTGTTGAGAAGTAGAGGGATAGCATAGCATGGCTTCCAAAACTATGACATACAACTAATACATCTTGCTCAAAACATATACTTAAAGTGAAACTCCACTCACCATCCTGTTCATTGGACAAGGGTCTGGAAGCAGAAAGGTGACATGGAAAGCTACATTGCTGAAGCAGGAAAGACTGTATATGTGTCACTTGTCTGGTTTTGCAGTGTGGTAGGTGTGTAAACTACAAACCTGGTTGTGCAGAATTACAGGCGGAGGCTTATATATGACATTATATGTATTTCAAGTGTAGTGTAGTTTAACTGTTTACCTGAAATTTTACCTTTATGTTTAGTTTCAGGTGCATTTGCAACCCTATGACCACTATCTCAGTTTTTATAGGTCAGCCCCATTAGTATATGATATGCCTTAAAAGTAGCTTTGTCAAACATGATGTCTGTATGTCAGTCATTTTAACATTTGTAGCAGGGGAGAAAAGGAAAATGCAATCAAACAATTTTATTATTTGTATTATTTTAAGTGACACAAATAGATTGCTCAATTTAGTGATTCCTATGCCTGTTTAATTTAACTTCGATGAAATTCTTTACAGTTTCTAGCAGTTTTACAATCAGTGAGTGTAGAATATTAAACATGCTTCTCATTTGCATGGTTAGTATACCATTATGAGAAATAATATGCATAAAGACTGCTCTAACTTGTCTATATAACAGGACTTTCTTTATGCAAACCTCTTTGTTCTGATTAGACGGGAGGTTCTATGGCAGTATAATTTGTCTCATTTCAGACTTGAGTACCTTGTCCCCAGCTAGCGTTAATCTCAATGTAATCTCTCCTATTATAAGAGCAACTCATTATTTGACTTCGGATGGTTGAATACCGAACGAAACATTGGTGAAATGCAGCTGACCATAAACCATTTTCACCCTAACCCTCCTTCTCCACCTCCTCCGCCCCTGTGCTGCATATTCAAAAAAGAACTTGATTAAGTTTAGTAGTGGGATAAGTCCTTAACCGTAATTATGACGGAGTACAAATAAAAAGAGAACAGAAGCACATATACAATAGCTTTTATTCCAGTTCCACATGACTAATGAAACATGAAAAATGGATTTCATAGGAATTAGCTAAGACCTGTTTGTTTTTTCAGGCTCATATAAATAAGATTGTTACCTTTATTCCTTACATCTGATGCAAAACCTGCTTACTGGTTTGTTCTCATTATGACTATTCAGTTGTAAACTATTGACTTATTGAAATATTAAGTGCATTATGCTTTTGAAAAGAAAATGAATGAAACTGATTGCCTATGCCTTAACGTGTATAATTTCTTTTGTATCAAATGGAAAACTGCATTTTTTTCTTATTTCACAAATAACTACAGTTTTTAATTATAATAAATGTTTCCTAGTGTTTTTAGTATTGTATATTGTTTTCTTTACAGGGAGTAGCAGATTTTATCTATTTTAGAAAAAATATTCGCTTACCTGATAATGCATAGCTTAATTGAAATATAGCTGTTCTTCATCAGCACCAACAAAAGGTGATCACAACTTTTTAGGTAACAGGACATGGAAATAAACATGGTTGGTTTGTTGAAGGTGGTGTCTACGTTGGACTATGTAAACTGAATACAAAAACTCTCGGGTAGTCTAATCACAACAGCCTTTTTCTTGCTGAGATACAACACAAACTTCAGGTACAGAAGCTTATAGTTCATAATGAAGTTAATGCACAAAAATGTAATGGTTACATGACCTCATAGGTTGTAGAAAGCTATTATGGTGAAGTAGCTTTAGGCAGCACTTATATATTCTATAAGATGGTATAGGCATCGAAGTGCTCAAAGGTAAGTCTTCAGATGTAAAAAGTAAAAAGGAGGAAAAAACTTACAAGGCATCACTTGTCAACAGTTTTGACACTCACTTGGCAGCAGAGTTTCATATACTTACCAAACAGCTTACCAATCCTTTCAACTTAGTGGGCATTATACAACAGACCTTATTTGCACTTACAGTACTTTTTTGGATATGGAACACTCTGTTTTACTTGAGTCCTGTTGACTCTCTCTTCTTTGTAGTGTACCCATTCCCCAGTCCTCTGTGCATCCTAGGCTGCAAATCCAGTTGCATTTTGAAAGACAGGGCTTGGAAAGCCGTCCTCAACTGCTTCAATTGCACAAGTTGTATGGGAAAATGTTACAATATTTAGAGTATATTTATTACATACTTGTGTATTTAATTAATTGTTACCTTTGCCCTGGGAGCTGAGGCTCAAATATAGAATGTTTGAAAAAGACCAGAAGCTCTACCTCAGCATTGCAACTACAAAAGTAAAATGCAATGATAATTTGATTTGTATCTGTGTAAACCTGGCTCCAACTGTCCCTTGATTGGAAGGACTGTTCTTTTGGTACCAATTTCCTCCATCCTTCATTCTTCCTTGGTTGTCCATCATTCTGATACAGAGAGCTCAACAAAAATGTAAGATTTAACTACCAAATGGCATTTACTGCACTAAACCTGAACCGGTCATTCAACATCTAAATCATTGCATGTGGGGGCGCATGCGCGGCCGGCTCCCAAGATAACCTCTTAGAGTAGAGGCTCCGTGACCGTCTCCGTGGCAACCCAGCTCACAACCCGACAGACGGGACTCCGGCACACTAGACCGGGGGATATACACCCCCGCACCCCAGTCATTCCTAGACGCCGTAAATCTCTGGCTCAGCCGCAGAGACTTACGGACTTCTATCCGGCCCATGACCACAGAATCCAAGATGGTGCCGGCAACATCTCAGGCGGGACACGGGTCCCTGCAGCTGCAGACCACAACAACTACACTCCGGATCCCAGACTGACAGTTCCGCTGTATGACGGGGACCCAGGTGAAGCCTCTCCTCCTCTCTCACCCACAGCCCAGCAAAATCCAGGCCTAGGATTGAGGGCCCTGCAAATACTACCTATCGCCACAGATGCCTTCTACTCCTACACTACTACTATTACAAACAGCCTACCTCTGATCAACCAGTTTCTGAAACAGCCATGAAAAATATGTTACTTTCACTCAGACAGACTCTACATAGCAATTTGACAAACACAATTGCTTCAATATCAAATGTCATTATTGATCACTCCATGCGAATTCAACACATCGAGTCCAAAATGGCTGATATGTTTACGGCACACAATACAGTAGTAAACGCACATGAAGACTATGAAAATGAAATCTTACAACTAAAACACAAAATTGCTGACCTAGAAGACCGGTCTAGAAGGAATAACATAAAATTTCGTGGCATTCCTGAATCAATTATCTCTGACGCTCTAATACCTTATCTGCAACAACTAATGAAACATCTCATCCCTTCACTAGGGCCACTAGAGGTGGTACTCGATAGAGCCCATAGAATTCCAAAACCTACCTTTCTACCAGCCTCTATCCCTAGAGATGTTTTGGTTAGAGTTCACTTCTACCACATAAAAGAAAAACTAATGGTGGCGGCAAGAAACTCATCAGCCTTTCCGGCATCACATATTGTGGTTCAATTATATGCTCCTCAACAGAAAAAAGCTTCTATCCATCACTATAGCCCTACAGAACCATGGTATAGGGTATCAATGGGGATTACCCACCAAACTCCTTATAAAACTCCTCATAAAACATCAAGGCAGATCCTACGTAGTTCGCAGCTTGGAAGAAAGCCTAGACCTCCTAAAAGATTGGAAGATTCTCCCTGCTGAAGATATCAGACCGACCTCACATCAACCCCACCAAATGGGGGGTGACTGGACCTGAGCATCGTACTACATCAGATGGTCACACGACCTCCCTAAAGATTCACTTGTGGCTACCTAGCTTTGGCCTTTCTCTTTGAATTTAACAAGCTCATACTGTGTTACATGACGACAACCTGATATCGCCATGGTTATTGTTCAGCCCCCAGGCATTAGTAACCAACCTGGCTACCCATGTTCTTGCATTTTTTACAAGTTATTACAAAATTTTGTCCCTGTTCCTTTCATGCTTCTCTTCTAGTAGATTATACTCCATTCCATCATCTTACACCCATGGCAAAGATCATCATCTCAAAGCAACTATGAATATCCTTATCGCCATCTAACGTGGACTCATACTCTTCCTTTATTCCATCTCACAAATCAGAAAAAAAGACACTAATAATTAAAAATTACACCAAGAACTACCTTTGCATCGAATAAAACACCCACCTACCTCATCAAAAATTTCTCTACAAAATACCTAGCATCACATCACAAGAAGACCAACGGAGTTCTTACAGCCATTAAAGATTCAATTGACTTCCAATTCACCTCCGAATACGCAGATCCCCAGGGACGCTTCCATATTTTGATATGCCTCATTAACAATATCCCCTATACACTGGTTAACGTGTATGCCCCGAGCTCTAACCAGATTTCATTTTGCAAATACCTGATTACCAAACTAGACTCCATCAAAAAAGGCAGCCTCATCATAGGCGGAGACTTCAACACAGTTAACTCACAAATGGACTCATCTTTAGGCAAGAGACCCCTGCACCAAAATCTCAACCAATTTCTCCACTCCAATGACCTCTATGACATTTGGAGATGTCAACAGGGATCCGAAAAGAACTACTCGTATTTCTCTCCATCACAACGCTCCTGCTCAAGAATAGACTTCTTTCTTACAGACAAATGGACACTACAATACATATCCTCCTCAACAATTGGAACTATTACATGGTCTGACCACGCTCCAGTATCTGTATCCATAGGCCCACCCCATAGCTTGACAACATCCAAACCATGGAGACTGAATTAATTTATTCTTTCCGACCCAGCCCATAAAAAAAAAAAAAAAAAAAAAACATACAAGAAGCACATGATCTCTTCTTTGAGACCAATGATACTCCTGATATCTCAACATTCACACTATAGTCTACCTACAAAGCATTTATGAGAGGGATTCTCATTAAATTAAATGCTCACATAAATGCTCATAGAAGACAACAAATAGAAGAGGTCTTAACCTCTATCAAATAAAAAGAAGCTCTAACCCAACTGAAACCAACTCCTCCTCATTACTAGCCGACAGGGAAAAACTCTGATCCCTCTTATTGTATCAATATAACCTTAATTTAAAAAAAAAAATGAAAGCCAAATTTTATTCCCTCAGTAATAAATCTGGTGCACTCTTAGCCAGATCAGTCAAACAACAACTCAAATCCAAAATACATGCCATCAGATCCGTTAAGTCCCATTCCCTAGTCTCAAACCCTCTTGATATAGCGAATTCCTTTGCTGATTATTACCAATCCCTCTGTAATCTAAAGGACAACGGTGACACTCCACAACCCTCACCAGAAGGCATACAAGCTTTCTTACATTTGACTAAAATCCCAACTCTGTCTGCATCCCAACTACAAAATATTTCAGAACCCTTCCAGCCAATAGAAATTTAAATAATTCGATCACTGCCCCTTAACAAAGCCCGTGGAAGTGATGGATTCACAAACGAATACTACACAGAATTTTCTACTATCCTTGCTCCACACTTAACTAAACTTTTCAATTTTGCTGCTTCCTCAGGCCAAATGCCTAAAGAGATGTTACAATCGATTATCACGACAATTTCAAAACCAGGTAAAGACTCACAATTAGTACAAAACTACAGACCTATATATCTCTAATAAACAGAGATATCAAATTATATTCCAAAATACTAGCTGACAGACTACTCCCGATTATCCCACCTCTAATACACCCGGACCAAGTAAGCTTCCTACCAGGCCGTCAGGCTCCAGACGCCACTAGACATCTGATCTCCTTAATCCATGATTTACAAGATCACCGAACGCCTTCTCTGCTCCTATTGGACGCATTCACTGGGGATTTATGCGAGCAGTTTTACAAACACTTGGAATAACAGGATGGATCCAAAGGACCATCATGTCACTCTACTGCTCCCCCTCCGCCAGAGTACTTAGTGACGATATGCTCTCCAAATCATTTGACATCACAAATGGCACCTGTCAAGGCTGCCCACTGTCCCCAATTATATTTGTCTTACTCATCGAACCCTTGGCCATAAAGATCCATGACGATCCACATTGCTCAGGTATTACCTTCCAAGGTAATTAACATAAAATCAGTCTTTTTTTGCTGACGATATCATACTGGCTTTCGCCCTCTACACTCCACTGAAACTGCCCTACTAAAAGCGCTCCTTCAGTGTTACCTATAATTCTGCCACCTCCTCCTCTCTCCCTCTCTCTGTAGGGGTCCCTCAAGGTTCTGTCCTTGGACCCCTTCTCTTCTCCATCTACACCTCCTCCCTTGGTCAATTGATAAACTCCCACGGCTTCAATTACCATCTCTATGGTGATGACACACAAATCTATCTTTCTACCCCTCACCTCACCCCTTCAGTCTCCACTCGCATCACTAGCCTACTAAGTGACATATCGGCTTGGATGTCACTACACTTCCTCAAACTCAATCTTTCCAAAACTGAGCTCCTAGTATTCCCCCCAGCCCGTGCCACCTCCACTGACTTCACCATCAAGATCGATAACACAATCATTAGTCCCTCCCCTCATGCCAGGGTACTAGGTGTACTCCTAGACTCCCATCTGTCCTTTCAGCCCCAAATCCAATCATTGTCCAAATCTTCACCTCCACTACATCTCCAAGATACACCCGTTGATAACCACGGAAACCATTAAGCAACTTATTCACTCCCTTGTTATATCTCGCCTTGACTATTGTAACTCCCTCCTCATTGGCCTACCTCATCGCAGGCTATCCCCACTTCAGTCTATCATGAATGCTGCTGCCAGACTCATCCACCTTACTAACCGTTCTGTATCTGCCACCCCTCTCTGCCAATCCCTCCACTGGTTCCCAGTTGCCGAACGAATAAAATTCAAAACACTAACGCTGACATATAAAGCCATTTATAACACTGCCCCAAATTACATAACCGAACTTGTCTCTAAATATCACCCAAACCGTACTCTCCACTCCTCACAAGACCTCCTACTCTCTAGCTCCCTTGACTCCTCCTCCCATGCTCATCTCCGGACTTCTCCAGGGCTTCTCCCATCCTCTGGAACTCCCTACCCCAATCTATCAGACTATCACCTACTCTGCTGACTTTTAGGCGATCACTGAAAATCTATCTCTTCAGGAAAGCCTACCCCGCCCTCTGCTAATACTGGAATCCTCTGCTCTTCCAACCACTCCATCCCCCACAGTTATTACCTATTGTACCATTAACCCCTCCCTCCTAGATTGTAAGCCCCAAGGAGCAGGGCCCTCAAATCCCTCTTGTATTGAATTGTATTGTTACTGTATTGTCCACTACTATAATGTAAAGCACTGAGCAAACTGTTGGCGCTATATAAATCCTATATAATAATAATACTAATGATAACAAACCCTACTCAATCATTATGGAGAATCAGAGAAATACTACATTCATATACGGATGTATGTTACTACAAACTCAATGAAAACAAATCATCAATCTTAAACCTACACACACCATAAAGTTCCCAAAACATTCTCTCTAAGCAATACCCGTTTGTATGGGCGAAACAATCTATTGCCTATCTGGGAGTCAATATTTCAGCATCGACCTCACACCTTTATGACTTAAATCACAAGGCATTCTTACACTCTCTCCCTCAAGAACTCCAATCATTCTGGACATTTGGATTATCTAAACTTGGTCGAGTAGTCACTTTAAAAATGTTTGTACTACCAAAAGTCCTCTATATCTTTAGAACCCTCCCAATACCTGTTCCTATACATTTTTTCAACACTGCACAAAAACATTTTTCCAGTTTCATCTGGGAATCGAAATGTCCTAGATGCACCAATGACCTGCTAATCCATCCCTACCATAAAGGAGGTGCCAATCTTCCACACTTACACAGCTACTACTTAGCAGCACTACTTGACCAGATTTACTACTGGTGGCACCCAACCAAAGAAAAAATTTGCACTAACATGGAATTTTCCATCCATCCACTCCACATGCTCCCCCAACCTCAAATTCCGTAAATCTTGGGCTTCATGGTTAAGTAACATTAGATGTACAGTCCAAAACTGATAGTTTCAATATCTGGAGTATAAACTGTTCTATTGACTGTATTAATTCATATGTTATTCTTACCCTCTATGTTCCTCTCCTTCCCCATCCCTCCCCATACCCTCCCCAATTTGCCTATGGTTCTCAGTATACATGTTTGTAGTAATCACATCACCAACTAATAGACCTCATTCTTAGACCAAGATTGTATAATTGATTAAGTGATCACTACTTTGAATGGTTTGTATAACTGTGAACCTTCTTGTAATTTTACTTGAAAAATTCAATAAAAAACAAGTTGAACTAAATCATTGCATGTGTTATTTTGAAAAGCCAATATAATAAAATAGTAGAAGTAATTTCATTAAGCTGGGGTGCATGGGATGCAGAGTGGGCTGTCTGTATTTTTCAGCTTCTCTGCCTTCAGTTTTGGCTTGTCTTCTTAGGATAAATGCAACGGAAGTAGTAACGAGCAAGGAGATATTATAGTTTCTTATTATTGCTTCCTTTCTTATCAAATCTTAGCATCCATTTTGTCCAATTATTGGCAGAACAAAGCAGCAAATTTCACAATAGTTTAATGTGTCATTTATTTTAGAAGTCTTACATTTTAAAAGACTACCCTCCTGTGTATATTGGAGTTTTTAAATAGATTTTAAATGTATTACTGTTCACATAAAGACATATGTAGCAACTAGTACATTGAGAGCAAGCGTACCTGCCAGCTACACTTTCTTTCGCTGCCAGAGCAGTTTTAGCATTTTTTGCAAACGTTTAAAAAATCATTTTAGGCCTGAAGATTATACAAAACCCCCAAACATTATATATTTACTGAAAGCAGACACCCTACAGAATAAAACAGCAGTAGGTCCAATTTTTTATGTCACACGATATTATTGCAAAATAAATGCAAAATTTCAGTAAAAATCACACTAAAGTGAATTTTAGGGCAAACAAAAGCAAGAAATTACCCACATTTTTGGTAAATTATATTTTGGTATAAAAGAGAAGGTAGTGCTGAGTAAATAGATACCCAACATGCCACCCTTAAATTTGTGTGCGCCTATGAAATTGCGGCAAACTTCAGTATGGTATATTTTCTATAAATGATGCTTCAAAAGCCCCTTAAGGTAAAAGGTTATCAGTTTAGCGTTACAGTGGAGGTCTGATGCTAGAATTATTGCTCTCACTCTGGCATGCGCGGCAATATGTAACATACAGTGTGTTTCGCAATCAACATTTTCATGCGTAGGCACCCCAACGTGTTTTTTTTTTCTTATGTGCATATATGTGGGAGGAGCCTCAACATTTTTTGGGAGGGAATGTTATGTGCTTGGGTATAACTTAAATTTTTTACACAAAGTCCCCTATGTGATGATTTTTAGGTGACAGGTTATTTTTATTGAGACATGCAGGGTCTAAAAGACCCTGCATATCTCCTCCGTGATCCAATAGATGTATTGCATTGCAAACCGCATTGCAATATATCCGTGACCCGGAAGTGACGTCATAGATGTCGCCTTCCAAGTCATACACTCATCCACTCTCCTCTCTCCCCTCCACCCACCGGCACCTGCCATGGCTCTCTCTGGACCCGCAGATGGGCAAGCGATGCCCGGTTAAATGGCAGGAGCGTGCCTTACCGTCGCCGGAGGCTGTGGAAGCAATCTGCTCCCATTTGCTGTCTCAGCCAATGAGGAGGCAGAGGCCTGGGACAGCTGTACATTGATGGATCTCGATGGGGCTCAGGTAAATATTGGGAGGGCTGTCAGCACTGTTGCACACAGAAGGTTTTTTATCTTCATGCATAGAATGCATGAAGGTAAAAAGCCTCAAGCCTTTACAATCACTTTAACTAGAAGATCACTTTGAGTTTCTGGTTTAGGTTACTAATGCAGACATGCACATCTGAGCTGGTTATATTTACTTAGTTTAACCTTTTCTTGCATAGTGGCCATTACAGTGAACAGCTATTTTAAAGCTGTTTTCTTGTATATGCATGGGTTCTGTTTCTATAGCTGCATATCAACGCATATCATATTGTAAGTGCATGAAAAAAATTCTCAAAACCAAGATGGCCGACCCTCGGAGGTAAAAACAAAATATGGTAACATCAAGCGATACCTAAAGAAACATATTGTAATTAAATTTTACTAGTATTGATTTTGTGCAGATAAGTTCCATTACTTAAGGACATGCACTGGATGCTTTGCTAGCTCTTGTAGACTCCTTTCCTCCTGGCAGCAGCATTTTGGTTTAAACACTTTACATATAACGTGTGTAGGTGCATCAAGTGTTTGGGTATTAATTCATTTAACTGGTCAAAATAATTTATTCTGGCCATTGAATTGACTTTCACACAATAAACGCGCCTAACACGCATCAAGTGTTTTTTGTGCCAAAACACGGCTGCTCTTGGATACACTGGCAGTGGGCTTTTTTTTGCATCTAAACATCCCTGCCTCTAAATTCCTCTAAATACTTATGTGTGCATGGACACATAGGCTAACATACAGGGGCGTTGAGGAAAAAAAACCCCTAGAAGCAATGTTAAACACATCCAATGTGAATAAGGCCTAATGATTAATGTCTTTATATTTTGTAGAGCTCATATGCAGAGCAAGATAGGAAGGCCTAAAGGATAATGAAGAAAATACCATCTATATTGTTTTTTTCAGTTGGACATGTGAAGAACTTTGGAAAATAAATGTTCAAAAATTTTTTTTCATTTTTTTCTTTGTGTTCAAATAGTAATAAAAATATGGAGGAAAAAATCTTGACTGTGACTTTCATGATTCATGCATGAAAGGGTTAAAAAAGTGCAGAAAGACTTACTATAAGATGTACTTACTCAGACTTGCTCTGTGCAGCTTTACCAACTTCCGGTTGAGGAGCATGCAATGCAAACAGCATTAAAGTGATTCTAAAGGTTTTCTTTTTTTTTGTAAAAATAACAGTAATTCTATACTTACCAGCTGTGTGCAGTGGTTTTGCACAGCGCGGCCCAGATCCTGCTGCTGTCTCTGCCAATGAGGAGAGGGAGTCCCGGGATAGCCGAGACTCCAGTGCACATCACTGGATCGAGAGGGGGCTTAGGTGAGTATTTAAGGGGGCTGCGGGGGATGCTGCACAGAGGTTTTTTACCTTCATGCATAGAATACATGAAGGTAAAAAACCTTGAACCTTTACAACAACTTTAAATATCTCTTTGTCCCTATCTATGGGGCAAGCTGTTCCATAAATCTAAACACCACCATGCATGCATGTCCCTTCTTAGTCTTCTGTTGCTGCCTGTGCATGTCAGTGGGAGCAGCCAGCTTGTAGTCTCTCCCCTGGGAGTGCGCACATGGGGTGGCTCCATGGGACACTGCAAGTCAATGCAGCCAGGAGAAGAAAATTGTAGCAGGGATGTTTGTACCAGCTCAATGGAAAGTAACAGCAAAAAATGAAGAAGTAGATGAGATAAGTGCCCAGGTAAGGTGCTATAATTACTAATTACTTGATATTTAGGATTTTATTAAGAATTTCAGCCATGACTTAAGATACCCTTAACTGGCCATCCATGCCTGCATATACATGATGAATACCAACTAGCTGAAGGCTAACACTTATAGAGCTATGGTCCTCCTTGCAGTACTGGTTTTCTTCATAGACAACACAGGCCATAGCTTAGGGAGTAAAAGCAGCCAAGGGGGCACTCACTTAATATTTACTGAATGAATGACATTAACACGTTGCTATATATAATAAATAGTTCTGGGTTTCTGCTCTGCCTACCTACAGTATGTAATCTAGCTAGGTTTTAGGTACAGTATGTTTTTTTTTGTTGGTGAGATAGTATACTGTGTATGTATAGCTCTCCCTCTCTATGTACAGTATGTACACTTAGAAGAAAATTTCTAGCTTACTAGGGTGTTTCTTTAGGGTGTAGGTGTACTAATGCAGAGTGGGAAAACTGTCATTTTCATTTTCTATGTCCCTAGCCTTAACTTGTCTCTGTGGCTGTAACTTCTTGGTAATGTGATACTATGGCTAGTCAGTGTACTGGGGTTGAAGTGTGACAGAACAAGCCAGTTGGCCTACAGGGCAGAGGATTTTAAATCTGGCTCTATTCCTTGTGGGTGGCCCATCTTATAAAAAAGATGCCTACACCGTACAGCCTGGATATTTGTGAGGAATATGTGCATTACTCAGACTCAATACATCTCTTTGGGTTGGTGTTTTGATTGAAATTTGGTGTGTAGAGGGTAAATACAAGTTGTTGTCACATCATCAATCATTGTTCTTCCACCATCCAATAAACTCCGCGAAAGTCAAGTCTTATTCCCATGAAGACCTACCAGTACTAATTACCGCAATTCTAATTTCCTGGGTAGCTGTGAGGCTTTGTATAAAGATCTACCAGACAAGGAACTTCAATGAATACAATTAGTGTAGAATGCTGGGTGCACCATCTACTGGGTGTCAATAAGCAAACTAAAGATTTGACTGGTGACTATAAAGACATAAAGAATTTGAGGCACTGCATTTCTCACAGAATATATAGAATTACAGACATAGCCTAGTGGCTTTCCTCTGTTCTTCAGTCAGAATTCCTATATTGCATTGAATTCTGTTTTGCATTAAAAATGCAATATATGAGGTACATTGCTGTCTTAAAACATGTGTTTGCTTTCCTGGAGTCCACCTAAAAGCCCAGGGAACTCCTTTCCACAGCAATGGTGACATAATTTTCCTGCTTGGAGCTGAAAGAGACAAAAGGACATTGCACAAGACTGTTACCCTGAATAAGAAAACAACTGCTGCAAAAGTGACTGCAGAGCTCAATCTCTGTCCTGTGAAGACTGAGATTGAGCTCTGCAATCACTATTGCAGCAGTTGTTTTCTTATTCCGGGTCTCAATCCTGCACAATGTCCTTTTGTCTCTTTTGGTCAGGTGACCATGTCGACCACGCTTATGCTTATCAGATGACGTTTTCCCTGAAACTGTATATACCCTAATAATCTTTGATACTGTACCTTGTGACATGGTAAACAAATTGGCAACTTCAGTCACAGAGGCACCAGCTAAGCGGACTCCAACAATTTGCCCTCCTTAAAACTCAGTGAGCTCTGACATGACTTCGTATTACTAGCAGAACACGCAGTGAATGATGAATGTAAGGCTTCCCACCTGCTACCTAGGTGTCTCATTACACAGCAGAAGCAATAGCATGTTATATCACTTCCACTTTCAATGTGAAGCATGTTGTCAAATCATGTAGTGTTTCCATTTTTTTGTCTAACCCCCGTGTGTGTGTATGTATATGTATATGTATATATATATATATATATTGAGCTGGGGATAAGCAACCGGGATATATACTTCCTGGGGTAAGCAGTCTTTCAGGCACAGATACCAAATCCAGTGAGTTTGGTGGCAAACAGTGAAGGTGTTTATTAGTGCTATTTACAAAACTATTTACAAAGTGCTGTACAGTGTTTAACCAAAATAAACAGGGCAAGAAAATATAAAACAAAAGCCTAGCCATGCCCCGTCTCTAACTACACAGTAACGCAGGTCCTAACTATCAGACTGATCAAGCCTACCACTTGTCAGCCACAACATACACAGCTAGTTTCCACCAACCTTTTAGCTCTCCAGCAGGACTTGCCTGATCCCCAGGATGAGAGCTCTGGCTACAGGTCCCAGGTGGATTTAATTACCCACAGAGATAGGTAAATCCTGCACTGGACCTCATATTAGAGGTCCCTAAAGGTATAGGTCAGAAACTTGGGAGATCTATAATCCCCGAACAGGACTTTCTGCCACACATCCCCCCTCCTTGTTTCAACCCCAGGGTTGGAACACTTGTAGCCCAACAGGAATGAACCCGGGACAGGGCATCAACATTCCCCATCTTAATCCCTGGCCTGTGCTTTACAGTGAAGGCATAGTTCTGCAGGGCCAGAAACCACCGATTCACCTGTCTATTTGTTTCCTTTTTTTGAGCCATCCACTTGAGGGGAGCATGATCAGTTATCAACTCAAACTGGAGTCCTAACAGATAATACCTTAGTGCGTCTAAGGACCACTTTATGGCTAAACATTCCTTTTCTATGACAGCATATTTTTTCTTATGCTCATTGAGCCTTGTGCTCACGTACACCACAGAGTGTTCCTCCCCATTGAGTAGCTGTGACAATACCGCTCCAATGCCGACATCAGACACATCCCTCTGCACCAAAAAAGCTTTGGAGAAATCGGGGGAGTACAACACTGGTTGTGAACAAAGGGCCTTCTTCAAGGGACTCCTCTGCTTCTGTGGACCATTTCACCATCACCGATTCTTTCCCTTTTGTCAGGTCAGTCAGTGGAGCTGCTAGGGTGGGAAAATTCGTGATGAACCTCTATAGTACCCCATGATACCCAGAAATGCCCTGACCTGATTCGTATTTGCTGGACGTGGCCATTCTTGGATGGCTTCTATTTTGTTTGATTGGGCTTTTATGATTCTCTGACCAATAGTGTGATACCTAGCTTCCTCTAACCTAATAGCACATTTCTTTGGATTGGCTGTACAACCTTCCTTGAAAAGGGAATCCAAGACCGCCTGGACACGGGACAAGTGAGACTCCCAGTCAGTGCTATGTATTACAATGTCGTCCAGATAAGTGGCTGCATATTGTTGGTGAGGTTCTCTTCATGGCCTCCTGAAAGGTTGCAAGGGTATTTTGCAACCCAAAAGGCATCTTTTTATACTGAAAAGAACCCTCCGGGGTCACAAACGCTGTCTTTTTTTTGGCACTATTAATCAGGGGGGTTTGCCAATATCCTTTGGTCAAGTTTAACGTGGTCAGATAGCGGGCCTTACCGAGTCTGTCTATCAGCTCATCTACCCTAGGCATTGGGTACGTTTCAAATTTTGTCACTGAATTCAGCTTCCTGAAGTCATTACAAAACCTCCAGGTGCCATCTGGTTTTGGGACCAATACAACGGGACTAGACCAGTCACTATTGGATTCCTCAATTATGTCATGCTCCAGCATCTGTAAGGGACCGCCTGGCGGTACCACTAGCACTCCACTGAATAGGCGTCCCCAGCGCACGGAGTCTAAGTCCCAGGGTGCTTGTTCACCAGGGCCCCTGATGGTGGGGATGGACTTGGAGCCCCCTGAGACCAGGTCGTGGCTACTGGGTGCGTCCGTCTGTGGTAGTGGTATGCGCCAAGGGCTCCCACGGGAAAGAGTCTGATATGAGGAGGTCAGAAGACCCCACTGCAAGGGATGGATGGATGAGCAAGGTCCGACGGGCCGAACTCGAACGCCGCGGCCGGCCCGGACCTAGTGCCCGTGTCCCTGCACAGGGCGGTGCACTGCGCCTGTGCCGGGACCATCGCGGCGGGGATCGAGGAGATCCCTGACATTGCCCCCCCCCTACGGGCAACCTCCGGATGCCCACCCGATCTCTCCACTACGGCTGATGGTGAAAAAACCTCCGGACAAGTCTGGGTGCATGGACATTATGGGCTGGCTCCCAAGAATTGTCCTCAGGGCCATAGCCCTTCCATTTGATAAGGAATTGGGTCTGGCCCCCCCTCCTTCGGCACTTCAGGATTGTTTCTACCTCAAATTCTTCTTCTCCCTCGACCGTTATGGCTTCCGGGGGTCTAGATTCTCGGTCAGGGAAGGCATCTGGGATTACTGGCTTCAGCAGGGACACATGGAAGACTGGGTGGATCTTGAGTGTATCAGGAAGGACGAGCTCGTAGGCCACTTCGTTGGCCATCCGTTTAATGCAGAAGGGGCCTATAAATTTGGGTCCCAATTTCTTAGACGGGCAAAGCATCTTTAAATTGGACGTCGCTAGCCAAACCTTCTCCCCAGGCCGCAACACCAGATCTCCCCTCCGTTTCCTGTTGAATGCCTTCCTGTAGTCTTCCTGGGCCCGACTGATGGCCTCTTGAAGCTTCTTATTGTTTGCGGAGAAAAACGTTACCATATCTTGTGTTGCTGGTACTGGGCATTCCGAGACCAAATCTGGGAGAACGACGGGGTGAAAACCATAGTTGGCAAAGAACGGGGACTGTCCCGTCGCTGAGTGGCGGGCGTTGTTGTATGCGAATTCCGCTAGGGGTAGAAGTGGCATCCAGTCATTTTGAGTAAACGAAGTGTAGCATCTTAAGTATTGCTCCAGGGTCTGATTGGTCCTTTCGGTTTGACCGTTAGTTTGAGGGTGGAATGCAGAGGAGAGGGACAATTTGATGTCCAGGGCTTTGCACAGTGCTCTCCAAAATCTTGACGTGAACTGGACCCCCCGGTCCGAGACAATGTCTTCGGGGACCCCATGCAGCCTTACTACCTCACGAATGAAGACTCGCGCAGTCTCGGCTGCCGAGGGGGTTTTCTTCAAGTGAAGTGGGCCATCTTGGACAAGCGGTCCACGACCACCAGGATTGCCGTGTGGTCTAGTGATGGCGGAAGCTCGACTATAAAGTCTAACGAGATCTTATGCCAAGGCCGTTCAGGAATCGTTAAGGGTCGCAGCAGACCCCAAACTTTGTTTCTTGATGGCTTGTTCTTCTGGCAGGTGATACAGGACCTTACATAGCCCTTACAATCTTTAGCCATGTCCGGCCACCAGAAGGAGCGTCGGAGAAGTTCCAGGGTCTTTTCTGGGCCAAAGTGCCCCGCCATCGTTCCGACCAGGGTTCGGGCTTCCTCCGGCACCACAATCCAATCTTCCCTCCATAGGAGTCCCCCCTTGTTCTGGAGGGGCCCTCCGACCAGGGTAGAGACGGTTGTGGATGCCTCCATTATCTTGGAACGAAGGTCCGACTGAAGAGCCAAGAAGTTACCCGAGGACAGGATGGTGTCGGGTACTGGGATCTCCTTGGCGTCCTTGTACATACGTGATAACGCATCTGGCTTAGTGTTCTTTGATCCAGGCCGGTACATAATGTGGAAGTTGAATCTTGAAAAGAATAGTGCCCATCTTGCCTGACGCGGGCGTAGACGCTTGGTGGTTCTCAGATATTCCAGGTTCTTGTGGTCAGTAAATATTAAGATGGGGTGCACAGCACCTTCCAGCAGGTACCTCCATTCCTCTAACGCCGTTTTGATCGCCAGTAGCTCTCGATCACCGATATCATAATTCTTCTCCGCTGGAGTAAGCTTCCGTGAGAAGAATGCTACAGGATGGAGCAATTCCTTGGTGCCTTTCCGCTGGGAGAGGATGGATCCTACCGCATTCTCCGATGCATCCACCTCCAAGATGTAGGGCAGGGCGGCGTCTGGATGACCCAAAATGGGTGCCGAGGTGAACAGCTTCTTCAAGGCTTCAAAAGCTTCCTGACCCTCTGGTGTCCATCTGAACCGGGTTCCCAGCTTGGTTAGCTGAGTAATGGGGGAGACCAGACCCGAGAAGTTTTTGATGAACTTCCGGTAAAAATTTCCAAAACCGATAAATCATTGGATGCCTTTCCTGTCTGTGGGTTCAGGCCAATCCAGTATTGCAGCGACTTTCTGAGGATCCATCGCGACCCCCGCGGTGGAGATAATCAGGCCCAAGAAAGTAATGCTGGATTGTTCGAAACAACATTTCTCTGCCTTGGCGTACAACCCATGCTGCCGCAATCGCCCCAATACCCTCGCTACATGTATTCTGTGTTCCCCCAAAGAAGGGGAGAAGATCAAAATGTCGTCTAAATAGACGATAACAAAGACATCCAGGAAGTCCCTAAAAATATCATTCACAAAGTGTTGAAAAGTGGCCGGAGCATTGCACAACCCGAACGGCATGACCAAATATTCAAATTGGCCGAAGCGGGTGCGGAAGGCCGTCTTCCACTCGTCCCCCTCCCTTATGCGAACCAAGTTGTACGCTCCCCTCAAATCCAGCTTTGTAAAAACCACTGCTGTCTTTAAACTTTGGAATAACTCCGGTACTAACGGCAGTGGGTAACGGTTCTTTATCGTGACCCTGTTCAACTCCCGGTAATCGATACACGACCTTAAGGTCTTGTCCTTCTTTTCAACAAAGAAAATTCCCGCCCCCGCCGGTGAAGTGGAGGGGCAGATGAACCCCTTCTGGAGGCTGTCCTCGATATATTCCTTCAGGGCCCCCAATTCGAGCTCCGAAAGGGGGAAGATTCGCCCAAAAGGAATTTCTGAACCGGGTAACAGGTCAACGGGACAGTCATAAGGGCGGTGGGGGGGTAGAGTATTGGCTCCCCGTTTGCTGAACACATCTAGAAACTCATGGTAGGCTGCAGGGATTACTTGTTTTAATTTGGCTTCCCCCTCAGAGCACAGGAGGATTTGGGGGACCCCCGGGCCCGAAGTGCGGCAGTATACCCGACAGTATGGGGAAGGGAACGAGATTACTCCGGTCTCCCAGTCAATTTGGGGGTTATGGGCCCGTAACCATGGGAGCCCCAAAATGACTGGGAAGAGGGGTGAAGCTATAGCATCCAGGCGGAGGAGTTCCTGGTGCTGGCCGGCAATGACAGTGGCGATGGAGGGGGTTTCCTGGTTCACTACCCCCGATTTTATCCAGGAACCGTCGGCCAAATAAATATTGAACCCCTTCTGTTTCAATTGGAGAGGAATACCCTGCTGGTGAGCAAAATTAATGTCCAAGAAGCAGCTGCATGCCCCCGAATTAACTATGGCCGATACTTCCACGGTCCTTTCTGAAAGCTGAAAGGAAAGGGGCACCACTAAGTATTGGGATGGACTAACATTGCCAATGGACAAGGAAGAAGAGGTGCACTTACTCAGTTTCTGCGGGCAGGATCGTACCATATGACCAGCTTCACCACAGTAGAGGCACAGGTTCTAGGATCGTCTGCGCTGGTGTTCCTCTGGAGATAGCTTAGGCCGTGCCAGGCCGAGTTGCATGGGTTCAGGGATATCTCCAGGTGGCCGGTTCTGGATGTTTGGCCTAGGTGCTTGACTGGGACCTTGAAATGACCCCCAGGGATTTCCATGACCCTGGCCGGACCTCTCAAACCTGCGTTCCCGCAGTCTACGGTCAATCTTAATAGTCAGCGCAATTAAGTCCTCTAAAGTCTCAGGCACCTCCACCCGGGCGAGCTCATCTTTCAGGCCTTCTGATAGGCCTATACGGAAATGATGCAGGAGTGCAAACTCGTTCCAGCGTGTGTCCCCCATCCAGCGCCTAAAATCAGACGCGTACTCCTCCGCCGCTCGGCGGCCTTGCCGGAGCGTGTACAAAGTAGCTTCAGGGTCATAGGATGGCCATTGTGTCAAAAAAATTGTCAACCGAACTAAGGTGAGGGTCATTTTTTCCCCGCAGTCGGTGGGCCCAGTCTTGGGGTTCACCCTGCAGGAGGGAGATGACGAACCCCACCTTCACGGATTCAGTCACAAAGGTCCGTGGTTGTAACTCAAAATAGAGAAGACAGGACTCACGGAATGACCTGAAGCGTGTGCGGTCCCCGTGGAAACGTTCCGGTAAGGGTACTCGGGGTTCGGCCGCCGGGAGTGGTGCGGACGCCCCAGAAACCGGCACAGGGGCTGCTGCGGGGCCATTTGAATATCCCGCCCTGCGCTGCCATTGGTGCCCAGCGGGCAGCCGCGGCTTCTACTGCGCATGCACGAACTCGAACGCCGTGGCCGGCCCGGACCTAGTGCCCGTGTCCCTGCACAGGACGGTGCACTGCGCCGGGACCATCGCGGCGGGGATCGAGGAGATCCCTGACAGCATCCTTTGAACTTCATCCCTGATGTCCTTTCTCCTAGCTTCAGGAATTCGGTAGGGTTTTAGTTTGATACAGACCCCAGGTTCAGTAACAATATCATGCTGAACAGCTGAGGTTGTACCAGGCAATTCTCCCTTTTTCTTACTAAGAAGGCTCTAGCTTCCTGTTTTTGGGAAGGAGACAGGGTGTCAGGAATGGTGACCTCAGGGACCAGAGGAAACTCAGTACCTCTACGACTTGTAGGGATGACCCCCATAGTCAATGCCAGTCTATCCTTCCAGGGTTTTAACAGATTTATATGGTATATCTGCTCGGGCCTTCTGTCAGGGTCCTGTCCATGGCAGAAGTTCTGAAAGATCTGGCATTTCTTCCAGTACCCTGCATGGCCGCAGAAGCACACATCAGCCTCAGACGGCCTTTATAAGGAGGCTCATTACTTCCTCAAGTTGCAGGATGATCTCTAGCTCCCCGTGCCTTGTTCCTGTTTCTTGTAACCTGTGACTTCCTGATACCGACTCGGCTTGCTCCTGGACCTGTCTACTCTACTTAACCCCTGATCTGACCTCGGCTTGGCTAAAGGATACTCTCTCTCTTGCTCCTCTGTGTATGACCTCGGCTTGGCTAAAGGATACTCTCTCTCTCGCTCCTCTGTGTATGACCTCGGCTTGGGTAAAGGATACTCTCTCTCTCGCTCCTCTGTGTATGACCTCTCTCTCTCGCTCCTCTGTGTATGACCTCTACTTAACCCCTGATCTGACCTCGGTTTGGCTAAAGAATACTCTCTCTCTTGCTCCTCTGTGTATGACCTCGGCTTGGCTAAAGGATACTCTCTCTCTCTCGCTCCTCTGTGTATGACCTCGACTATCCCATCTGACTACGTCTGCTCTGATTCCCACCTGGTACCTGACCTTGGCTTGGACCGGCTATCCAGTAAATCTCTAAATCCCGGAAGGGCTTGCATACGTCGCACAAGCGCCACCTGTCTGCAGACCTATCTCAGTACATCAGCTGTGTTTCTGAGTGGACCACCAACCAGCACTCCTACAGGTGACCTGTGCCACTTTGGGCCTCACTCCCACTGTTCCATTCTCAGGGGAGTCTGGAACTTAGCCACAAGGGAAGCCCTCTCTCCATTGGTCTCCATCACCAGGTACGTGATACCTTCTTTGACCCGGTTGATATACCTTGTAATTTACCTCTCCAACTCTTTTGATTACTTCGAAGGGCCCCTGCCACTTTGCCAGGAACTTGCTTTCAACTTTGGGAACCAACATCAGGACCCTGTTAAGAGGTGAGAAATCACGGAGTCGGGCCTGCCTGTTATATACTCTATGTTGGGCTGCTTGGGCCTGAAGTAAGTGTTCTTTTACTGTAGGCATGTTTGCTGCAATCCTGTCCTGCATCTGCGCAATATGTTCAATTTGTGGGGTGTTTGCTCCCCCTCCCATGTTTCTTGGCAATGTCTAAGAGTCCCCTAGGGTGTCTCCACTAGAGAGACTCAAAAGGAGAGTACCCTGTAGAGGACTGGGGTACCTCCCTGATGGCAAACATTAAGTAGGGAAGAAAGTCCCAGTTTTTCCCATCCTGATCAACAACCTTTTTCAACATCTGTTTTAATGTTTTATTAAAGCGTTCCACCAAGCCATCCGTTTGATACACAGAGGTAAGCAGTCTTTCAGGCACAGATACCAAACCACTTGTTAGCCACAGCTAGTTTCCACCAACCTTTCAGCAATCCAGACAGGACTTGTCTGATCCCCAGGCAGAGAGCTCTGGCTACAGGTCCCAGGTGGATTTAACTACCCACAGAGATAGGTAAATCCAGCACTGGACCCCATATCAGAGATCCCTAAAGGTATAGGTCAGGAACCCGGGAGATCTATAAACCCGGAACAGGACTGCCAATACAGTATATATACACAGTATATATACACATATATACACTATATTGCCAAAAGTATTAGGACGTCTGCGTTTACACGCACATGAACTTTAGTAGCATCCCAGTCATAGTCTGGTGCTGCTGTTCAGGGGTTCAATATTGAGTTGGCCCACCCTTTGCAGCTATAACAGCTTTAGCTCTTCTGGGAAGGCTGTCCACAAGGTTTAGGAATGTGTCTATGGGAATGTTTGACCATTCTTCCAGAAGCGCATTTGTGAGGTCAGGCACTGATGATGGATGAGAAGGCCTAGCTCGCAGTGTCTGCTCTAATTCATCCCAAAGGTGTTCTATCAGGTTGAGGTCAGGCCAGTCAAGTTTCTCCACCTCAAACTCACTCATCCATGTCTTTACGGACCTTGCTTTGTGCACTGATGCACAGTCATGCTGAAACAGGAAGGGGCCATCCCCAAACTGTTCTCACAAAGTTGGGAGCAGGGGCGGACTGACCATTTGGAAACTCGGGCACTGCCCGAGGGCCCGGGGTCAGTAGGGGGCCTCATGAGATGCCCCTGGTACCTTTTTCATAGGCTTTTTTGAGTTTGGGCAAGGACAAAGGGGCCCCATGATCCTCTATTGCCCGGGGGCCCCATGAGTTGTCAGTCTGCCCCTGGTTGGGAGCATGACATTGTCCAAAATTGTCCAAAATGTCTTGGTATGCTGCTGCAGAGTTCCCTTTAGTGGAACTAAGGGGCCAAGCCCAATCCCTGAAAAACACCCCACACCATAATCCCCCTCCACCAAACTTTACGCTTGGCACAATGTAGTCAGGCAAGTACCATTCTCCTGGCAACTGCTAAACCCAGACACGTCCATTGGATTGCCAGACACAGAAGCGTGATTTGTCACTACAGAGAACATGTCTCCACTGCTCTAGTGTCCTGTGGCGGTGTGCTTTACTCCACTGCATCCGACGCTTTGCATTGCATTTGGAGATGTACTGCTTGGATGAAGCTGCTTGGCCATGGAAACCCATTCTAATTTGAAGGCCACACAGTGGAGGTATTTAACTGTTGACTCTGCAAACAATTGGTGACTTCTGCGCACTGTGCGCTTCAGCATGCGCTGACCCCGCTCTGTCATTTAACATGGCCTACCACTTCGTGGCTGAGTTGCTGTTGTTCCCAGTTATTTCCACTTTGATATAATACCATTAACAGTTGACCGTGGAACATTTAGTAGCAAGGAAATTGTATTGATGGACTTATTCCACAGGTGGCAGCCTATCACGGTACCACGCTTGAATTCACTGAGCTCCTGAGAGCGACCCATTCTTTCACAAATGTTTTTAAAAGCAATCTGCATCCCTAGGTGCTTGATTTTATACACCTGTGGCCATGGAGGTGATTGGACCACCTGTCCCACCCAATGATTTGAAGGGCTGTCCCAATACGTTTGGCATTATAGTATATATATATATACATGCGTATGTATATGCGTATGTGTATGTGTGTATATATATATATATATATATATCAATCACAAAAAGGTTTAAAGGCACTCACTAGTTTTGCGGTGAAGGTAAGCCAACATTTGATGGAGCTCAGTCTGTCTTTCTCAATGTGTTTATTTTCAATATATACGTACTGTATATAGCATATTCTGGGCATATTTCACTTTCTTTCTTTTCTATAACTTCATAAACCTTGATTTGTGTTCAACAAAGTATTTCTATTTGCCGTCTGCGGTCTCCATTCTGTTCAACTAGAGAAAAGCAAGAAAAACCTGTATCACTTTTGAAGATGGAAAAAACGAAAAGCAGTCTAGGAGCTAGATGACACAATGATAGATTACCTGTAACTCTACCTGACACTGAAATTAGGGATTTTAATGATGGGATGACTCTCTCTGGATGTGAAATTCAAATGCTCTCTAAAGCCTTCCTACAACCATCACTCCTTACATGCAGTTGTACACGCCACACACAGGTACTTTGTCTCTGTCACCGCTGAAAGGACATTGTTATTACCAACAACTCTTTGTATTAACCAGTCTCCTACCTAATAGACAACACTTTTCGTTCTGCACCGTTACCCACTCTGGACTGAAAGGCAGCTTGCTCTCCCTCTCCCCCCAATTTCCCCTGGGGCGATGTGAAAACTGCATTTAAAAATAGTCAAAATTGTAAAGAAAAAAACCTCCATTATTTTCCAAACGAGTATGAGAGAACATGAAATGAAGAGGAAAACTGAAGGAAACTCTGGGTTATACTATACCTGTACTGTTTTCCAATTAATTTGACCAATTTATATACTTAAAAACCTCTAAAAAAATATTGAATCCATTATATAAGTACTAACTTATAGTCGTCTATAAATCAATGAGCAATGAAGATGTGCAGAATTCAGTAACCTAGATCAACCATGTTTCACTTTCCTGAAGCCATAGCTATGAATGACTAATTCTGATTGCTAAGGGGTCACTGCTCTTTTCATATTGAATGAAGAGGAAGCGTAGCACATAGGAGGATTGGGAGACACAAATCAATGGACAGATATGGATAATACAATGTGATTAAAAGTCCAGCATAAGTCCATATAGGACTCGGTATAATGCTGTACTGTGTGGTGGCTGCCAGGGAGGAGCTAGAAGTGACTCTAAGGAGATTCAAAACAGAAAAAAAGTGCAGCATTTAAAAGCAACATGTTTAATTCTAAAGTAAAAAACTCAAAAAGATACACTTGAATCAGGTATGGTACAAGCTTGGGCTGTTACACTGGCATCAGTTTTGCTGTGAGAGATTAGCATTCATCTGGGCCGCACTGGTGGTTCCCAGGGCTCCAAGGCTGGGTGACGTCAGAACCTGGCGGAGGAAACAGGAGGTTGGGCGTGAATTCGTAGCATACATGCTCCTTCATCGAGCTGTGATGTGGCCATGTTTAAAATGGGCTTACATGAGCTGGCCTGGCATGCTGGGCGACACAGTCCTCCGTCTTGGATAACCCTTACAAGTCCATTTTAGACATGTCCACTGCATGGCCTGATGAAGGAAAACGCATGCTCCGAATGCACGCCCCACCTCTTGTTTCCTCCACCAGGTTCTGACGTCATCTGCTGTTATCTGTGGATCCACACCAGCAGGGGAGCCCTGGAAACCACCAGTGTAACCCAAATGGATGTTTATCCCTCACAGCGGACCCGATGCTGGTGTAACAGCAAGAGCTTGTGACATGCCTGATCCAAGTGTATCTTTGTGAGTTTTCTACTTTAGAATTAAACATATTGCTTTTAAATGCTGCACTCAGATGGTGCTGCTTTTTTATTCTGTTTTGAATTTCTTTATTAAATGAGCCTTTTATATACATTTGGTAGAATCACTTTACTGCACTGCTTAGATATACAGGGAAAGCATGTAATAGATGAAAAATGGTAACTTCTCCTTGGTACTAAGTTGGTAAAGGCTCAATCCAGTCAAAAACTGAAAATCAATGAGTTCAGTCCTCTAAACCTTTTTCTTGTCAGTATGGATGTAGGGCACCATTACACCCTTTTCCCTTTTGCTGGCAACCTGGGAACTGCAATAATTAAAGTAGTAGTAATGCAAAAGAGGTAGTACTCCATCTCAACCATGACAGGGTCCTTGCTTTTTCCACATATAGAAATACCAATGTATCAAAGACTGAAGGAGGTCTGACTCTGATTGGTGATATAGCAAGCAGAGACAGAAACATTTCCAATTTTCTAAACGTAGGCCTTCGCACCAAACATGAGGAACTCTAACTGCATTGAATTATACAGGGTGAGCACAAAAACAGTCCTTGATTTCCAACAGATATAGAATGTAATTTATGGAATATTCTTACACATTGGTGGCTACAGTTGCATCAACTTGGCAAAAATTGAAGTGATAATCTAGCTCTGATGCCTGGAGATTCCTGCAAAATTCAAGTTGCATTTCATTATCTTTCAGGTGTAACTTTTGGGCCAATTGCAGCTTGTAAGGGTGAAACCACAAGAATTTGCATAAGATCTTGCTTACCGTGCTTCGCTGGATGTGCCACCCTCAGCTAGCTCTGGGCGTTGGCAGCTTGGAGCTGCGCAAAAAGGCTTCTCTGACTCGATCAACAACTTGCTCGGAGACCAATGGTTGGCCTGAATGTCCCTTTCTCTGATCACAAACGCGTACTTTCTCAATGAAATTGTGTACCACTTCAAAATAGACTTGTTAGTAGGCAGATCCATATGAAATTTGCTTTTGAAAGCAGGCTACATGGTCACATCACTGTTTGTTTTAGCAAACTCCAACATGCACCAGCTGCCTTGCTGTGGGTGAGCACTATGTTGGATTTCACTGCCCTCTGGCAGTGGGAGGTGTGCATGGAGATTCTGCGGGAGAAAAAAGACATTTTCTGAGTTAATGAACAAGTGGTTACCATATTTGTAACCATACTCCAATAAGTTTTGATTTTATAATTACTTGAAATCAAGAAGTGTTTTTGTGTGCTCACACTGTAGTTTCCTGTATCTTACACTAAAGTGAGTGAAGGAACCACTGATGACTTTGTAAGTTGTAATTTGCTAATATTTTCTAAAAGATATCTATACACAAGCATATGAGACTTATATCATGTTGTATTTATTTTTGAGATAGCTTCACTTGTAGTCCTGAAGAAGTGGTGTTGTATCCAAGAAACGTGTTGAGAAAAATCTCAGTTTCATCACCTCATTAGCCAAATAAAAAACACTACGTAGCTTGGGAATGTTGCAGTCTGTGTTGCATCTATCTCCATTTGGTCTGCTAAGGCAGTTTGGATGTCAGGAAGACATCCAAAATCCATCAGAATGGTGAGAAGTCATTGGCCATCTGTGTGTAATGCTCTTGCTGGTTCCTCCTAGATCCTGTTTGCTGCCAGTGAAACTCTATTTAAAGGAAACTTCTTCCTCCTTTCATCTTCATTCACCTTAGGACACTGTGGGAGTTTTCCCTTTGGCTTGGATTACAAATACCTTCATCCTGAGGTTGAATGCTACAGTGCAGATGAAAGGGCTCCTGTGCTACTGGCCTGGCTAGATAGTACCTAAATAGTACAGATAATTAACATTGCTATTCACAATACATTGATATTTACCCGTTATTGATGTTGTTAAAGTAAACAGTTGTTCCTCTCCATAGGCGACAAATGGGAAAGAATACAATCTCTATTCATCTCATTGTGTCTCTTTATATTTTGGTGGTTGATGATTTGTTGACCCTTACCTTTTGTTGTTTAACATGGCATTTTGCTGATTCAGTCTAGCTTTCTAAATTTTGCAGTTTGGCTTTAAACGTCTTGTCTTTCTTGCATACAAATCATTCATGTGTTTCATACTGCATGTTGCTTATATATTGCAGCCATTGGTGCTTAGTACTGTTTTTGCCATAGGAGCATTTTCACTGATTACACTTCCTGCTTTTCACAAATGTTCACCCACAAGCCTGCATTTAAGATATTCCAGGGTAAACTCATAATTTGGGCAAGCATCAAGAGCTGTAACATCGTCCGTAGCTGTCTTGGAGACCTCTTAGAAGTAGTGGTGCTGTACGAAAGTCTTTTATTTCTTTTCCTTTAGCTCTCCACCATTTCTAAGATACAGTGAAGGAAATAAATATTTGCTCCCCTACTGATTTTGAATGTTTGCCCACTCACAAAGAAATGATCAGGCTAAAAATCGAATAGTAGGTGTATTGTAACACTTAGATACAGAATAGCAACAAAAATTTCAAAAGAAATGCATGTCTAACAAATTATGCACTGATTTGCATGTTCATGAGGGAAATAAGTATTTGATCCCCTATCATTCAGCAGGATTTCTGGCTACCAGGTGTCTTTTATACAGGAACACGCTGAGATTAGAAACAGCCTCTTAAAGGGAGTACTGCTAATCTCATTTTGTTATCTGGTTAAAAGATACCCTGTCCACAGGAGCAATCAAACAATCAGATTCCAAACTCTGCACCATGGCAAAGACCAAAGGGCTGTCCAAGGATGTCAGGGACAAGATTGTAGACCTACACAAGGCTGGACTGGGCTACCAAACTATCGCCAAGCAGCTTGGTGAGAAGGTGACAACAGTTGGTGCAATCATTTGCAAATGGAAGAAACACAAAACAACTGTCAGTCTCCCTAGGTCTGGTGCACCATGCAAGATCTCACCTTGTGGAGTTTCAATGATCATGAGAACAGTGAGGAATCATCCCATAACTACACGTGAGGAACTTGTCAATGATCTCCAGGCAGCTGGGACCACAGTCACCAATAAAACAATTGATAACACACTACGTCAACAAGGATTGAAATCCTGCAGTGCCCGCAAAGTCCCTCTGCTCAAGAAAGCACATGTCCAGGCGTCTGAAGTTTGCCACTGAACACTGAATGATGCAGAGGTGGACTGGTTGAAAGTGTTGTGGTCAGGTGAGACCAAAATCGAGCTCTTTGGCATCAACTCAACTCGCTGTGTTTGGAGGAGGAAGAATGCTGCCTATGACCCCAAGAACACCATCCCAACTGTCAAACATGGTGGTAGAAACAATCTGCTTTGGGGGTGTTTTTCGGCTAAGGGGACAGGACAACTGCACCGCAGCAAAGGGACAATGGACGGGGCAGTGTACCGTCAAATCTTGAGTGAGAACCTTCTTCCCTCAGCCAGGGCATTACAAATGGGTCATGGATGAGTGTTCCAGCATGACAATGACCCAAAACACACAGCCAAGGCAACAAAGGAGTGGCTCAAGAAGAAGCACATTAAGGTCTGTGGAGGGAGCTGAAAGTTCGAGTTGCCAAACGTCAGCCACCAAACCTTAATGACTTGGAGAGGATCTGCCAAGAGGAGTGGGCCAAAATCCCTCCTGAGATGTGTGCAAAATAGAACTTACCACCACTCTAATTACAGAGAGGATATCGGCTCAGGGAATCACAACCCCAGACCACATACGAATCACTCCTCATACCCTCCTTTTTTAGGGGAAGGCAGGCAAAAGAAAAGAAGCATAAGAATAGAGGACGAAGGGAAGGAAAAAGAATTAATGGGAACAAAAAAGAGAAGGACTTATGCAGGCCATAGATGGGTCGAAAATCGGCCGATTTTTCGGCCGAAAATAAAATCGGCCGATCTTCGGATCGTTAGTGGGTGATTTGGTTGGCCGTTTTTCGGGATTTTGGCTGGTTTTTTTTTTTGGTAAAGTTGGAAAAAAATCGGCCGATCGGCCGATTTTCGCGGCATTAATGGGCTAATCGGCCGATTTTTTACCGATAAAAAATCTGCGCATGAGCAGTGACCTGCAAGAGGAAGACAAAAAGAAGAAAAAGAAGAAGAGGAAGAGGATGAAGAAGAGGATGAAGAGGAAGAAGAAGAGGATGAAGAAGAAGAAGAGGATTAGGAAGAAGAAGATGAGGATGAGGATGAAGAAGAAGAAGAGGATGAGGAAGAAGAAGAAGAGGATGAGGATGAGGAAGAAGAAGAGGATGAGGATGAAGAAGAAGAAGAAGAAGAAGAAGAAGAAGAGGATGAGGATGAAGAAGAGGATGAGGATGAAGAAGAGGATGATGAAGAAGAAGAAGAGGATGAGGATGAAGAAGAGGATGATGATGAAGAAGAAGAGGATGAGGATGAAGAAGAAGAGGATGAGGAAGAAGAAGAGGATTAGGAAGAAGAAGAAGATGAGGATGAGGATGATGAAGAAGAAGAGGATGAGGAAGAAGAAGAAGAAGAAGAGGATGAGGATGAGGAAGAAGAAGAGGATGAGGATGATGAAGAAGAAGAAGAAGAAGAGGATGAGGATGAAGAAGAGGATGAAGATGAAGAAGAGGATGAGGATGATGAAGAAGAAGAGGATGAGGATGAAGAAGAGGATGATGATGATGAAGAAGAAGAGGATGAGGATGAAGAAGAAGAGGATGAGGAAGAAGAAGAAGAGGATGAGGATGAAGAAGAAGAAGAAGAAGAAGAAGAAGAGGATGAGGACGAAGAAGAGGAGGATGAGGATGAGGAAGAAGAAGAAGAAGAGGATGAAGAAGAAGAAGAGGATGAGGATGAGGAAGAAGAAGAGGATGAGGATGAAGAAGAAGAAGAGGATGCGGACGAAGAAGAAGAAGAGGATGAGGATGAGGAAGAAGAAGAAGAAGAGGATGATGAAGAAGAAGAGGATGAGGATTATGATGATGAAGAAGAAGAGGATGAGGATGAAGAAGAAGAGGATGAGGAAGAAGAAGAAGAGGATGAGGATGATGAAGAAGAAGAAGAAGAAGAAGAGGATGAGGATGATGAAGAAGAAGAGGATGAGGATGATGAAGAAGAATAAGAGGATGAGGACGAAGAAGAAGAAGAGGATGAGGATGAGGAAGAAGAAGAAGAAGAAGAAGAGGATGAGGATGAATAATAATAAGAAGAGGATGAGGATGAAGAAGAAGAAGAAGAGGATGAGGATGAATAATAAGAAGAAGAGGATGAGGATGAAGAAGAAGAAGAGGATGAGGATGAAGAAGAAGAGGATGAGGATGAAGAAGAAGAAGATGAAGAGGATGAGGATGAAGAAGAAGAAGAAGAAGAGGATGATGATGAAGAAGAAGAGGATGAGGATGATGATGAAGAAGAAGAGGATGAGGATGAAGAAGAAGAAGAAGAAGAAGAAGAAGAGGATGATGGTGAAGAAGATGAGGATGAGGATGATGAAGAAGAAGAGGATGAGGATGAAGAAGAAGAGGATGAGGATGATGAAGAAGAAGAGGATGAGGATGAAGAAGAAGAAGAGGATGAGGAAGAAGAAGAAGAATAAGAAGAGGATGAGGATGAAGAAGAAGAAGAAGAAGAAGAGGATGAGGATGAAGAAGAATAATAAGAAGAAGAGGATGATGAAGAAGAAGAGGATGAGGATGAAGAAGAAGAAGAGGATGAGGATGAAAAAGAAGAAGAAGAAGAAGTAGGATGAAAATAAGAGGAATTCCAGTCCAGCAAAAAGTGTCTCTGCAGAGAGCTCCGCTATTTCTTTGACAGTTCTCTGACAATTCCTTGACATTTACAGCGGTTGCAACATTGTATCTATTTGTTTCTGAATAAAAACATCTGTATCCTAAATGGAAACAAATAGATACAATGTTGCAACCGCTGTAAATGTCAAGGAACTGTCAGAGAACTGTCAGAAATAGCAGAGCTCTCTGCAGGGACACTTTTTTCCGGCTGTAGACGGGATGAAAATCGGCCGATTTTTTTTACCATTGGTGGTAACGTCGGCCACTTTAACGACCGATTGTTCGTTTTTTTAAAAGAAAAATTGGCCGATTTTCGACCCATCTATGGCCTGCATTAATCGGCAAGGGAATTTTTAACCTTATTAATGTACAATTATCACCACATGAATTGAAAGTATTAGGTAAAGAACTCAAATACGCCCCCACAATTGGACTTAATAAATTCCAGACCTACGTGGATATCCACAAGTTTGTGAGAAAAATTTCTATCAAAAGGCATTTTTTGTAAAATCCTGTCACGCTAACTCACACAAGTAATGGTATGGTTAACTCTAATTTAAGAAATGCCTCACTTTTTAACCCCCCCTCCCCGCAGTCGAATTGTTTAATCAATGTTTTTAAAGAAACTGTTTTAAAAGATTTACAAGCTCTTAAACCTAAATGTCCTTACAATCCTAGGAATATTCAAGCTGGTCTCAAAACCCTTCTGGATAATAAAGATCTGGTCGTTAGACTGGCTGACAAAGGAGAAGGGGTCGTGGTCTTAAACAAATCAGATTATGTGGCAGAAGTACATAATATATTGAGCGATAAGGAAACATATGGTGTATTACCCTTGCCTATTTATAAAAAATCACTTAAGAATATTATCAATAAGGGATATATGCATAACATTATTACTAAAAAGGAAAAAGAATTCTTGAGCCCTAAAGCGCCAAGACTCCCCATACTTTACTGTTTACCAAAAATCCACAAGGATCCAGTCCACCCACCAGGAAGGCCGATAGTGAGTGGAATCGGATCGCTATGTGCAAGAGTGGGAAAGTACATAGACCACTTCCTTCAGCTCATAGTATGTACTACCCCCTCGTTTCTAAAAGATACTAAACAAGTGCTTAATGACATTAAAGACATCCAACTTAACTCAGGAAAGGTAACATATTTGGTCACAGCTGACGTCGCATCACTGTATAGTAACATCAACCACAGCGATGGGATGTATGCAGTAGAATATTATCTAAATGAGACCCCACATATCCCAGAAGCGCAGAGACATTTCATCATGGAACTTCTTGATTTTGCCGTGCGCACTAAAATTATTTTTGGTTTGGTTGAATGTATTATCTACAAAAAAGAGGAGTAGCTATGGGGGCAAAGTTCGCTCCCAGCCTGGCCAACCTCTTCATGGCCAGGTGGGAGGAAGACTTGATATAAACTCGATGTAAACTCGATGTAATAATAATATATGCGAGGGACTGTCCTGAGCTAAAGTTCTACAGGCGATACATAGACAACATTCTACTATTATGGGAAGGAGAGGAGAGCTCTTTAATTAATTTCTTCAGTACCCTTACCAACAACAATTTAAATAATAAGCTGTCCTATGAATACAGCACAAAAGAAATTCATTTTCTTGATGTAACACTCATCAACAACGGAGACCACATTATTTGTGAAGCGTTTTTTAAGTACAAATAGGAACAGCTTTATTCCCACAGATAGCTGCCATCACCTGATGTGGCTAGCGAATATTCCCAAAAGTCAATTTATGAGGGTAAGAAGAAATTGTACCAACTTGACATCCTATTATACCAAGGCAGATATTTTAAAAAATAGGTTCATTGAGAAGGGCTACGATGAAGTAAAATTAAATATGGAAATGAATAACGTAGCCAAGATGAACAGGGATCTCATGTTAAACAATCCCACGGCTCATAGAACGGGCAAAATTTGCCCATTAGTGACAACTTTTTCACTCCAGTATAAAGTAGTTAACAAAATTATAAATAAAAATTGAAGTATTTTGAAGGCCGACCCTAGTCTATCAAAAGTGCTACCGGATAAACCCGAGATAGTTTTTAGAAGAGTTCCCACTCTTCGGAACAGGATAGCACCTAACATTATAGATCCCCCTATATATTCTACTTTCTTCTCACAAATGAAGGGGTTTTACCCCTGTAAAAAATGTGTAATTTGTCAACAAAGAAAAATTCAACTTAAGATAGAAACTTTTTCATCTACATGTACAGGACAAACATATGAGGTTCCTTCCTTCATATCTTGCAATAGCAAGTATGCAGTTTATCTTCTCGAATGTCCATGCAAAAGACAGTACATTGGACGCACCATCATGTGCCTGAGGGATCGATTTAGAGAACACATATATAACATCAGAAAAGGCTTTAAGGAACATCCTCTATCCAAACATTTTCGATATCACCATAATCGTGACCCCTCGACACTTAAATTCATGGGCATAGAGATCATCACCAACCACTGGAGAAGGTCAAATAAGACTAGATTGGTCTCACAGGCTGAGACCAAGTGGATTTTTAATATGAAGACTTTGATCCCGGTTGTTCATAACGTGGATATCGATTTAAATTGCTATATTGACAATAGTTAGAGTCTAGTCCTTATACACTTCTCAAACTGTATGCATTCCAGCTTTATTAGATTTTGATAGTATTCTGTATTATTTCATTTTGGGTTTTAGTTATTGGCCCACATTCTGGATCTATATGCCATATTTTCATCTTACACCCATTTATTTTACCAATTAGGTATTATTACAGTTCATTTTTATTTATATACATGCCTCATGAAGGAAGCGCATCCATATAACTTCATGAATGCGTTTCAAATATGGGTCTTCTTACTTTTTGGATGTGCTCTGGATTGTTGTTTTTTTATTGCATTTTTATTATGTTTTATATCGCATTTTTTAATTATGTTTTTTAATATGTAATTTGGCAGTCCAGATGGCTTTAAATGCTCACACTATATGTTTTTTATAGTCAATATACAATCCTTACAGTGTTTGTATAAGAAAGAATGATCTTTATCTAACTGAGACAATTGTGTCCTTTTTACCATACTAGTGTGGTATGCAGATTTTCCTTTATTGGACTTAGGATAAATGGTGCCGATCTAACAAATAATATATTATGGAACCATCAGAAGCCCATTGAGCTATATTTTTGGTCAATTCTTCTCTAATATGGGTGTATAGCCGTCAGCACTGCTTTATTTTGGACTAAGGGAAAATGGCGCTCGCGCGAGCACAGTACGTGCTCGGGTTGATATGCATTTTCCCCAAATCAACTTTGTATCAATGGCACACGCGCGTGCGCAATAAATTTAGTAATGATGTCGCACTTATAATGTTTATAGTATTTATGGAACGTATATCGGCCCTATATATAAGAATAAATGCCGAAATTGCCCGTTTTACTATTTGTAACCCTTAGCTGTAATGGTATGCTTCCACACAGCTGTCTGCATTGCTTCCTTCACTAAAAACTAAAGGAAAATGGCACCCGCACATGCACAGTACAACACCGCTATTTGGTAATACATTATTGTAGCTTATGACTAATGAAAAATGGCGCCCGCGGGTTCGCGCATGCAGACTTCGTCAAGATGGCGCACGATCGTTGTTTTGGCGTTTTTGGTGCTTTTTTCAAATTATTTGAGGCTATAAATAGCAGGATTCAGATGTCAGGCTGCACACAGGCATACCCCTTTTGAGAATGAAAGCTGAGTTCAAAACGCATTAAGGAGGAGCCCTTGTAAGCCGTTGATGTCTAGCCATCGGATCATGGAGATCCGACGGCCACTTAATTTTTCCAGTTGGTCAGTTATCTATGCGATTATCATATGCGATTATTATTGTGGCACTTCTACTTATTACTGCAGTTTTGTACGTTCTTTTAACCCATTTTAACATTACCAACAATAAAGTAACATTGAAATACTACACTATGAGATTATCCCTAATTCTTGCTCTGCATTGAGCACCTTAAATCCCCTAGCACCATCTCCAGTGAATGTCCCAGCGTCCTGAAGAGGCTGAGCTATTTGTATTGGCCATCATATCCTGGCACTTAAGGAAGACCATCTACCCCCAGGCTACATCCCGGACTACCCCTAGGGGACCCGTGAATGACCAGGAGAATATGATACAACGCGCTTTTTATTAGCGCATGTGGTGAGTGTGCATTTTGCATGTTGATTAGCACACCCACCTAAGGAGAATAAGTATACTGGGACTTTACTGATATCACTTGGAGACCACACCAGATTTAAAGAATTTATGGACATTTTATGATCACCACGCATGTCACGATTATGCGTTTTTGTAGACACCTGTACCTTTATTTATATATATTTTTTTAGACTTTATTACCGTTTTATTATATATTGTAAGCAATACGCATTTATCACCTACATGGATTTATGACACTGAGATTGGTCATTCCCATATATTTTCTTACCGCTGCACCAACATTTATTTTACAAACCTGGTGGCCAACTACAGGAAACGTCTGACCTCTCTGATTGCCAACAAGGGATTTGCCACCAAGTACTAAGTCATGTTTTGTGAAGGGGATCAAATACTTATTTCCCTCATGAACATGCAAATCAGTGCATAATTTTTTAGACATGCATTTCTTTTGAATTTTTTTTTTTTTTGCTATTCTGTCTCTCAGTGTTACAATACACCTACCATTCGATTTTTAGACTGATCATTTCTTTGTGAGTGGGCAAACATTCAAAATCGGCAGGGAATCAAATACTTATTTCCTTCACTGTATATAGTCCATAGTACAGTTTATTCCCAAGATTTACTCTCTCATATACTTTCTGTATCTCTTTCCAATTTCTTTTGCGGTTTTACAATTGCATATATATGCTCAGTTTGATCATCCATCTATGGTCTGAGATACAGTACTTTCAACTTTTGTTGTCCACTCATCTGTAGGTGGACTTGGTCTGGGTTCTTGTATATATTGTCATGTATGATTCCTTGTCAGCAACATTTTCTTTTTTACATTTCCAGGACTGCTAGTTCTGATTTGTCAGATTAATGACTGAACATTTTGAGGAAACACTGTTAGTAGCCATCATATATGCTTTCTGACCTTTTTCTTTGTAAGAGACTGTTTTACTGTAACTCTCAGCTGTACTTGAATCTGCAGCAGTGTTTATTACTTTTGGCTGTAGCTGGGCCAATAACTTGTTGGAACACTGCTGCAGATATGAATCATACCAGTCAAGATGTTCCTGCTGGACACATGACTGAGCTATTCTTGCTTTACTGGAAACAACAGGAAATAACATGATAACCATGTTGTTTCAGTAGGAACAAAATTAAATTTTACAAGCATGTCAGCTGGCACTATCACTTAGTGACAGAACTACTTAATAAAACAGCAAAATATATGAGAATGATTGTTGCACCTATGTTTGTAAAACCAGCACTCTAACAATATGAAGGAATGTGAAGCTGTACATTCAAGACTGGTCAAGTTTGAGTTAAAGTTACACTAAACAATATCCTTATTCTCCAAAAGATCACCTATTCATATCTACAGTGCTCAGCATAAATGAGTACACACCAACAGATTTGTCAGAAAACCTTAACTTTCCTTTCAGAATGAACATTTTCTATGGGACACTATACTACAAAATACTCCCACAAATGTGGGCCATTGACTAAAAACAAGATTTGCTACTTTGCACACACAAAAATGTATTTTTCCTAACAAATTCATTCAAGACCATGTTGCAAAAATGAATATACCCCAATGAAAGTCTTAGGAGCAAAGCTAAATTTTAGACAACAAAATCCTAATTAACAAGAATTCAACTACAGGTGAGTCTAATTATTCATTAAACAGGTGTCCAGCAGACAGTTGATTATAAAAGGGTGTTACTTAACTACTTCAAGTCCGGACACTATTCTATTCTTTTGATAAAATGAGAATATTCTGTACTGAGTTGATATATTATAACTCACTCTTTCGGTTTAGGCAGGTCTGGGTCACAAAGTCTGCAAAAAGTATATCATTGTCTGGAGTTGGAGAAATGTTGTAGATGTATGTAATATAATCTCTGTTCAGAAATCTTCAATAGGGGTTAACTTTAAAAAACAATTCCTGTTTCTCCTTTTTTCTAGCAAATCAAAATTCACATAAATATATATTCTAACAAGTCTGTAATGAGGTTTCACATTCTCTGATGCAGCATATTATATGATGCCATAAATGATGTGAGTACAAAACAGGCAGGAATATTGGGGATTGGCATGCAAGATAGCATAGGGGGATGCCAAAGGTTACTAGAAACGAAAAATGCATAAAGTGCATGGACAGCCATACTGACTTGGCATGATCTTTGTTGAATTCTGGTTTCCGTGAATCAGTTTTCTCTTTTGTAATTGTTGGTAAATGTTGCTGTAAATTAAGCACAGATATGAATATTTAAAATAGAGGATGTAATGAATGTTTCCACTGATAGTCCCAGCTTTGTAAAACATACGAACATTGGCATGCTTTATTGTTTCTTTTGGCTCATGGAAACTGTTTATTCTAATAGGTGGTAAGATACTATGTGGAGACAGATAAAATACCTTCAGATCATAACAGTGGTTGAGTGTATGAGTGACATATGACCTGAACTCTTGATATACCTAATCATGCTTCTTCAGATTACATGTTTTACATCATTTTGCAGATTGACGTGACCACTCAGCAATGGGCTTTCTCCTTCTCTCTGCAGTAAGTGAGTAGCCAAAATAACTGGACATAAAAATCCCAGCCAAAGCACTCATGCACTCACTTAGTTTCCCAAGCCAGACATAACCTTCCCTTCTGCACTATACAGCTGTATAATACAGCTCCTGCCCATGTATAACAAACAGGTCTGGTGAATGTGTAAAGGAAGCCAAAGGCTCTGAAAATAGTATCCCAGCATTTCTCCATATATCCCAGCCAACAGAGCCTAATATGAGGGGTGTGTTATCATGCCTACCTTTGGATAAATAAACCTAAAACCAAGGAAGCATTTAATTTATGAGGAGAATCTATATGTGATCATGCTATATCTGTCCTCATATAAACTGTAAATTCAGATTTAAACCTAAAAAGTGAAGGATAATATAATGACTTTGACACACAATATTATATTTAGGGTAGATTGTGTTTAAAGTGTCTATAATATTATCTGTAGGTTCCATTTTTGCCATGTAGTTTGTTTCCTGTATTGAGTATTGTAGCACTCCCCTCATGAGGACCGCTGTGTAGTGGGTATCCCTAAGCTTCTCTCCATGCAGCCAGGCAACAGGTATTTCTCACACCGACTTGCATCCAAAGACAATGACAAGTCTGTGGGCTTGGTTTTGTTGTTTTATTAGGAGTATGCAACTTGGGTAGGTAAATAGGGATTATGGGATGCCCAGTTTGACTTGAATCAATGGAAGGGGGACACCTCCCTCCTGTATGCAAAGGTAGATCCTGGACTGTTCTTTTCCTGAAAACCGACAGTTGTTGCGGATCAGTAGCAGCTGCCCTTTACTTCTCGTAGCTACATGCAGAGATATCTTCTCTACCCCTATAGAGCTGCTTCCAGCTCCACAGTCTGCAGTTACTACAAGCCCTCCTGGTTTCTCAGAAGATCTCCCAGGATAGGGATTAAGGATGTAGCCCAGTGCTGTCCTGATAGAGCTTGCTACGTGCGGCAGTCTTTCCCCTTGTGGATCCCAGCGTGTGCCGCTGTACTCATACTGTCCTCTTTGCTCCCTGCTGCTCCAGGCCTTGATCCCATTCAAGCATCTCCGCTAAATGTATCCTCCTGAGCCCAGCCTGGAGGCTTCCCCCCCCAGACCTAGGAGACCCCTCCTAAATACTGACAGTCTACTCAGCACTCCATCTTTCACCCAACTTCCCTGTCAGCCTGACTCTCGAATATTTATGGGCCAGGCCACCATTCTACCAGGGCCTTCAAACCTGGGATTGGCCACACTCCCATGAACATGCAGATCAGGTCTGCACCCCTTCCTGTTTACCAACTTCTGGAAGGTTCTATGGTCCTCCAGAGTCTGGAGAAGGTGATAGAGCCACAACCTGTTGCATCATCCAGCTGACCTGCAATAACCTCACCTCAATCACATGACTCACACAACTACCATGAGTCATACACAATGATTTTGCCTATAATACACCACACTATTCTAGTAGCACACTAGAGGGTGCTACAGTAGTAAGGAGAGTTTAATATTTAAACAATCCCCATATAACCAGAGGTATCTATGTGTTCCCAGATTAGTAATGTGATTCAGTATACATCCTGCTCTATGAATGTGCTCCCTGAACAACTGTTTGAGGGTGTATATTGTTGTTAAAGATATAAACAAATGTTTTACTTGGAAGCCCAATCAATTGGCAGTGCTACAGAACATTAACAACATGGAGATATGTTTGGACCTCATCCATCAGTTACTGGCTGGGGCCATTATAGATGAGAGTAGAGAAATGAAGTAGATGGTGTAACAACGTATACCCAGAGATGGACACGGTTCAACCATTTTGGCTTCAACCTCCATCTTGGCAAAGGGATTAACCATCCTGAAAAACATATTTCTCCCTCATTCTTCCCCCCTCCCTTTCTGAGAGGCCCAGGGACATTTGGCCAGTATATGTGTGAGTTAGGAATGTCACAGGAGGGTCATAGGAGCTATAAAGCCCCCCAAGGGAGCCGGGGCCTCCCTATCCAAAGAACCTGCAAATTGGCAATAAGGCAAGTTTTCCCAGGAGTTGAAAGAGATTCCAACCTAATAAACTTAACTCAGCCTATGTGACAGAATCAGATAACCACTTTTCAAAATCCATTTTGCCCCTATGTCTCATATCTTGGAATATGAGAGACTTACATAAAAACCGGAAATATCGTCAGATTGGCCACGAGAAGGCGAACAGTTTGGTAGGTCACTCGCAGGGTCTCGCATACATAGGAAGCCGAAAAATAGATCTTGTGAACCGTGCAGTGTATAATTTCATAATTCATATCTAATCAATCCTCAGACATGTCTGCCTAATAATCTACTCGTGGGTGGAATGTCACTTGTGCATAGGAAAAGTTATGGGCCAAAATATGAGTTATGGGAGATTTTGGCTCTAGTTGAGGTATCTGCTCATACCTACACGCCCTAAACGGGGTATTGGTCCTTGACTTCAGAGACACCCCCTGCTGGGGACCACAAAATAGGCTGTCAGGCCTAAGAGTGTAGGTTGAAGACGTCTCCCATTTTAACATGAATACCACCTGGGGAGACCCGTGCCCTTTTGCTCTGAAACTTGGATCTGCTAACCCAGGACTTTGGCAAGTACCTTAACCCTTTCACCTCTCTCTGATATCTCTTGGCTGTGCTGTTGGTCTCTGTATGTTTATATATATATATCTTAGTTACCTCTTTTCTGTAAATATTTTTATTGCACCCGTTTGACCTTTTAGTAATAAATCTTTCCTTCTGAAAGTGTTGAACTGTTTATATAGCGCTTTATTGCAATTTACGAATTCCTGCCTCTAAAGAGAACGCTACTGTGTTTGTTTGACCATCTCTGTATAACCGTGTTATACAGACGATTACCACAACCATTATAGTGTTATTGCGGATATCGCCAGGTTTCCTCTTTCTCTGTACAAAAAGGAGGTGGTGGCAGTGTGAAGGGTTAATTGCATAATTAACCTGACCCAGTAACAATCGCTCAGGCTGCCGGTACATTGATTGTGGTCCAATTAGCTGGAAAATCGTTGTGCAGGGTGCAGCTGGGTGTGGCATTGTTACGCATGTGACATCGCGGTTTTAGATCGGCTAGTCCTTCGGTCACGAGTTTGGTGAGAAGGTCTGGGGTCTGACGCTGCGATCATGACAGATGGGGTTAGAGGTAAATAACTGGGTTTCAGATTAAATGTAGAGGGAAAAGTGTTAGAAAGATTGAATTCATACATACCAATGAAATGTCCAGTTGCATGATATTGGGGATATCAGTTCAGTAGTCTCATCACTGGAGTGGACTACCTCCTCTAGCATCCAGGGGAATGACTACTCCAGTATACATGGGAACAGGTGTGTAGGTAACAAGAGGCAAATACTGATGGTAAGGAACTCAATTATTAGAAGGACAGACAGGGTAATCTTCCATTAAGAACACGATTGCTGTACAGTTTGCTGTTTACCAGGTGATTGGTTGACAGAGTGTTGGGTGGGGCTGGAGAAGACCCAGCTGTCATGATACACATTGGTACAAATAACAATATTAGAGGAAAATGAAGCATCCTAAAAAAGATTTCACAGACTTAGGTACCAAGGTAAGGAAAAGGACCTGTGCCACATGCCACACCAGAGAGGCAATGGGAGCTTAAGGAGTTGAACAAGTAGCTTAGAAACTGGTGTAAGAAGGAATGTTTGGGTTCCTGGAGAACTAGTATGACCTTTTGGTTGGTTACTGACACTCCTGTAGGGATGGACTGCATCTAAATGATGGAAACCAGCGCAAACCCACATGGTCAATAACATTACTCAGCTTAAAAAAACATTAATGTGCTGATAAAGATATATATAATGAATTATATATAAATAAATTGATATAAAAAAATATATATAAACATTAGAATCATAAGTCCAGTGACAAAAAAACAAAGTGACGAAAAAAATCCAAAAAAATCCCAGAAAATATATATATATAATTACAGTCCCGTGACAAAATTAAATCAAATTAAATTATAATTTGGTTCTTCCGTGTTACTGATCCCTTCACCATCCACCAGTGCAGAAATCAACATTAGCCGCACTCACCAGATATTGGTGAGTCACACGCCTTTCAGGATTGTTAAGGGCTCCTGGACCCCCTTTACTTTGTGTGAGACCTCCAAGTGCTGTTTCCTCTTATGTCTAGATACCTCTTCTGCTTACTCCTCTCACCGAATCCCCCAAGGAAAATCAGGGAGAAGAAAAGACCATAGCGTGATACCGTAGTAATTTCTCCTCAAATTAATCTCTCCAGACCACTCACATTCTTTTGCGGGATATAGCCCGCCTTTTATTCAAAACAACAATGATTTTCTTCTAAAATGATCCACTTTTCATGTACACCGATTTTTGTAAGAGACCCCACAGTTTAGTGTACAGCAGGATGGCAGACCTCAGCTAAGACTCATTGTTAGGAATGGACTGGCCAGCAATGGTGGGACTCACCTGCCTTTTGATCTGCAGTACCAGGGCTGGCCAGCGGGTGCTCCCAGCAATCAGAGACTCAACCTTTCAGCCAGCTAACACCTGGAACTGATGATGCTGGGGTATTTAAGGGATGGCCAGACTTGCAGACTCTGCCTTGGTGTTGTGTTTGTCCTGGGCCCTGTATCTGTCCTGCATCCTGTTTCTGTTCCTTTGCTGACTTCTCCTGCTCTGATCCTGGCTTGTGACCCTGACCATTCCTCTGTCTGACCCTCTGTACTATGCTGCTTGCTACCTGCTGAACCTGGCCTGTGACCCCGACTATTCTCCGCTTGCTCCCCCTGTACCTACCTGCCCAATTGATATTGACCCGGCCTGCCTGACGACGCTTGCTTGTATATACTGTTATCTGTGGGTGGTTTGGTTTGGTTTGTTTGCACTGTATTATGTTTTAGTATTGCACTGCATTTATGTTTGTACTGTTAGTGTTAATAAATTATATTGTTTATAACATATCTGAGGTCTGCGTTTCCCTGCTTCAGTCACACACCTCTGGTCATACCTGGGAGCCCTGACATTACACCAAGGCCAATCCTGACCAGAAGTGGCTGCACAGGGAAGCCATCTTGGCTTGTTGATGGGAAGGATGGATCTAGATGAGGTTGAGTATTTATCTCTGCTAGTGCTTGATGACAGAGAGTATGCTTATCAGACTCTGAAGGAGTATACCCGGGATGAACTGCTAGAATGTATACGGCTCGCTCATGTTCTAGTAGATCAGGGCACAGTTTTCTCTATGGTGCAGCCATTGATTCAGGTTTGTGTTGAGTTGGTTTCATCTGGTTTCCCCGAATGCAGGGATGAATTTTTGCCACCATTTAGTGCAGACCAGGTAGAGTCCCTGGTGTGGTTATTAGAGGATGATGTGGGTTACTTTCTGGAGCGTTATTCCACATGTTCACCACAGACACTGAGAGATTGTATAAACGCAGTGCAGTCATTGACCAGACAGACTTTGTGTAAACTCAGCTTTGTTCAACCCCTACTGCAGACATGGACAGATTTGTTGCACTCAGCCTCAGTCAGCTTACAAAGACCCAGTCCTGCTTCTAACTCTACTCCTGTATTCCCACCAGCTCCTCCAGTTACAGCCCAGTATACTTGGCTATCTACCGCATGTCAGTACCCTGTTCCCACTCGCTGCACCTATCCTGCCTTTAACCCTGTAAAAAAGCCCTCTGTAGCAACTGCTCCCTCTCCTGTTCCATCCTCCAGTTCTTCTCTGTCTCCAGCTGCTCCATTCGTTTGCAGACCTGCGTTTACTTGCAGTGCTCCAGTAGTTAAAACCAGAAAAAAGCGAAAATTCTTTCCAACCAATACCATCCTGCCAGTATCCAAACCGGTGAGCCTGCCTTCCGTGGTTCAGACTGATGCCTGTACGCAGCCTGAAGCCTCTACTCGGCCTGAAGCCTCTACGCGGCCTGAAGCCTCTCCTCAGCCTGAAGCCTCTCCTCGGCCTGAAGCCTCTCCTCGGCCTGATGCCTGTACTCGGCCTGATGCCTGTACTCGGCCTGAAGCCTCTACGCGGCCTGAAGCCTCTACGCGGCCTGAAGCCTCTACGCGGCCTGAAGCCTCTATGCGGCCTGAAGCCTCTCCTCAGCCTGAAGCCTCTACGCGGCCTGATGCCTCTACTCGGCCTGAAGCCTCTACTCGGCCTGAAGCCTCTACTCGGCCTGAAGCCTCTACTCGGCCTGATGCCTCTACTCGGCCTGATGCCTGCATTCAGCCTGATGCCGCTACTCAGCAGGATGAACTGATCCAGCCCGACGATCCTATTAGGCCAGTTGACTCGATGCCCGCTGTTGATCCAGATGATCCGGTACCTGATCCAGTGCCCGCTGTCGTGCCAATTGACTCAGAGCCCGCTGTCATACCTGGTGACCCGGTGCCCACTGCCTTGCCAGATGACGCGGTGCCCGCTGGCAAGCCAAATGACCTGATGCCTGGTGACCCAGTGCCCGCTGTCATACCTGGTGACCCGATGCCCGCTGTCGAGCCAGACGATCCAATGCCTGGTGACGCGGTGCCCACTGCCTTGCCAGATGACCTGATGCCTGGCGACCCAGTGCCCGCTGTCATACCTGGTGACCCGATGCCCGCTGTCGAGCCAGACAATCCGGTACCTGATGCCCCGGTGCTCACTGTCGTGCCTGTTGACTCGGAGCCCACTGCCTTGCCAGATGACGCGGTGCCCGCTGTCGAGCCAAATGACCTGATGCCTGGTGACCCAGTGCCCGCTGTCCAGTCAGACGATCCAATGTCTGACCCAGTGCCCGCGGTCATACCAGTTGACTCGGAGCCCACTGCCTTGCCAGATGACGCGGTGCCCGCTGACAAGCCAAATGACCTGATGCCTGGTGACCCAGTGCCCGCTGTCATACCTGGTGACCCGATGCCCGCTGTCGAGCCAGACAATCCGGTACCTGATGCCCCGGTGCTCACTGTCGTGCCTGTTGACTCGGAGCCCACTGCCTTGCCAGATGACGCGGTGCCCGCTGTCGAGCCAAATGACCTGATGCCTGGTGACCCGATGCCCGCTGTCCAGCCAGACGATCCAATGTCTGACCCAGTGCCAGCGGTCATCCCAGTTGACTCGGAGCCCACTGTTGTGCCTGGTGACTCGGTGCCCGCCGCCCCGCCTGGGGGCCCGAGACCTGTCGTTCCACCTAAGGGCCCGAGACCTGTCGCTCCGCCTGGGGGTCCGGCACCTGCCACTCCGCTTGAGGGCCCGAGACCTGTCGCTCCATCTGGGGGTCCGGCGCCCGCCGCTCCGCCTGAGGGCCCGAGACCTGTCGCTCCAACTGGGGGTCCGGCGCCCGCCGCTCCGCCTGAGGGCCCGAGACCTGTCGCTCCACCTGGGGGTCCGGCGCCCGCCGCTCCGCCTGAGGGCCCGAGACCTGTCGCTCCTCCTGGGGGTCCGGCGCCCGCCGCTCCGCCTGAGGGCCCGAGACCTGTCGCTCCAGCTGGGGGTCCGGCGCCCGCCGCTCCGCCTGAGGGCCCGAGACCTATCGCTCCATCTGGGGGTCCGGCGCCCGCCGCTCCGCCTGAGGGCCCGAGACCTGTCGCTCCGCCTGGGGGTCCGGCGCCCGCCGCTCCGCCTGGGGGCCCGAGACCTGTTGCTCCGCCTGGGGGTCCGGCGCCCGCCGCTCCGCCTGAGGGCCCGAGACCTGTCGCTCCAGCTGGGGGTCCGGCGCCCGCCGCTCCGCCTGAGGGCCCGAGACCTGTCGCTCCACCTGGGGGTCCGGCGCCCGCCGCCCCGCCTGGGGGCCCGATGCCTGTCGCCCCGCCTGGGGGCCCGATGCCTGTCGCCCCGCCTGGGGGCCCGATGCCTGTCGCCCCGCCTGGGGGCCCGATGCCTGTCGCCCCGCCTGGGGGCCCGGTGCCTGTCGCCCCGCCTGGGGGCCCGGTGCCTGTCGCCCCGCCTGGGGGCCCGGTGCCTGCCGCCCCGCCCGGGGGCCCGGTGCCTGCCGCTCCGCCCGGGGGCCCGGTGCCTGCCGCCCCGCCCGGGGGCCCGGTGCCTGCCGCCCCGCCCGGGGGCCCGGTGCCTGCTTCCCCGCCCGGGGGCCCGGTGCCTGCCGCCCCGCCCGGGGGCCCGGTGCCTGCCGCTCCGCCCGGTAATCCGATGTGCCTCTGCCCGGAGTCCTGCCCGATGTGCCTCTGCCCGGAATCCTGCCCGATGTGCCTCTGCCCGGAGTCCTGCCCGATGTGCCTCTGCCTGGAGTCCTGCCCGATGTGCCTCTGCCCGGTGTGCCTCTGCCCGGAGTCCTGCCCGATGTGCCTCTGCCCGGAGTCCTGCCCGATGTGCCTCTGCCCGGTGTGCCTCTGCTCGATGTGCCTCTGCTCGATGTGCCTCTGCCCGGAGTCCAGCCCGGTGTGCCGCTGCCCGGAGTCCTGCCCGGTGTGCCAGTCTTTGATATCCCGCCAGTTGCCAGACCCGGGCGGTGGAACATTTTGCCCAGCTAGGACTGTTTGGAGCGTCCTGAGGCCGCTCCTTGAGGGGGGGGTACTGTTAGGAATGGACTGGCCAGCAATGGTGGGACTCACCTGCCTTTTGATCTGCAGTACCAGGGCTGGCCAGCGGGTGCTCCCAGCAATCAGAGACTCAACCTTTCAGCCAGCTAACACCTGGAACTGATGATGCTGGGGTATTTAAGGGATGGCCAGACTTGCAGACTCTGCCTTGGTGTTGTGTTTGTCCTGGGCCCTGTATCTGTCCTGCATCCTGTTTCTGTTCCTTTGCTGACTTCTCCTGCTCTGATCCTGGCTTGTGACCCTGACCATTCCTCTGTCTGACCCTCTGTACTATGCTGCTTGCTACCTGCTGAACCTGGCCTGTGACCCCGACTATTCTCCGCTTGCTCCCCCTGTACCTACCTGCCCAATTGATATTGACCCGGCCTGCCTGACGACGCTTGCTTGTATATACTGTTATCTGTGGGTGGTTTGGTTTGGTTTGTTTGCACTGTATTATGTTTTAGTATTGCACTGCGTTTATGTTTGTACTGTTAGTGTTAATAAATTATATTGTTTATAACATATCTGAGGTCTGCGTTTCCCTGCTTCAGTCACACACCTCTGGTCATACCTGGGAGCCCTGACACTCATCTACTAGGCTAAGATGGCCCCTTGGAACGCACCGCCGGCGTGCGCTCCACTCACCGGAAATGACGTCAGACGACGGACCAGGCAACCGGAAGTGCGTCAACGCGTTTCGCCCCACCCACAGGGCGTTATCAAGACTTGATAATGCCCTGTGGGTGGGGCGAAACGCGGTGACGCACTTCCGGTTGCCTGGTCCGTCGTCTGACGTCATTTCCGGTGAGTGGAGCGCACGCCGGCGGTGCGTTCCAAGGGGCCATCTTAGCCTAGTAGATGAGTCTTAGCTGAGGTCTGCCATCCTGCTGTACACTAAACTGTGGGGTCTCTTACAAAAATCGGTGTACATGAAAAGTGGATCATTTTAGAAGAAAATCATTGTTGTTTTGAATAAAAGGCGGGCTATATCCCGCAAAAGAATGTGAGTGGTCTGGAGAGATTAATTTGAGGAGAAATTACTACGGTATCACGCTATGGTCTTTTCTTCTTCCTGATTTTCCTTGGGGGATTCGGTGAGAGGAGTAAGCAGAAGAGGTATCTAGACATAAGAGGAAACAGCACTTGGAGGTCTCACACAAAGTAAAGGGGGTCCAGGAGCCCTTAACAATCCTGAAAGGCGTGTGACTCACCAATATCTGGTGAGTGCGGCTAATGTTGATTTCTGCACTGGTGGATGGTGAAGGGATCAGTAACACGGAAAAACCAAATTATAATTTAATTTGATTTAATTTTGTCACGGGACTGTAATTATATATATATATTTTCTGGGATTTTTTTGGATTTTTTTCGTCACTTTGTTTTTTTGTCACTGGACTTATGATTCTAATGTTTATATATATTTTTTTATATCAATTTATTTATATATAATTCATTATATATATCTTTATCAGCACATTAATGTTTTTTTAAGCTGAGTAATGTTATTGACCATGTGGGTTTGCGCTGGTTTCCATTGTTAAAAGTTTTTTGGTCTTTTGTACCTGTGCACAGCAGCATCTCACGGGGATTTGTGTGGTAAATAGGAAGTCCTGAGCGCTGAGGTTTTGTTTTCTTTACATAATTTGAGGTGCATCTAAATGAGGATGGTGCAGGTCTGCTGGGGTAAAAAATGGTTAGAAAGCTGGAGGAACTTTTAAACTGGAATCTATGGGGGGAAAGATCAGAAGAGAATATGCTATTTGGAGAGCAAGGGTCTAAAGGGGAATGGTATATAGAGAGTGGTGGAACATTCACAGAGCAAGGATCAAATTAGATAGCAGAGAAATTGCATTATCTGAGTCCAATACAGAAAGACTAGTGGCATCAGGTTATAGTTCAAAAATTAGAAATAATAGAATTAGAAATAATAGAATAACTGAATGTTCCAAACAGTTGTTTTGGCCACGCCTAATGTTTTTGCGATCTCTCTGATGGGTTTGTTTTGTATTTTCAGCCTAATGATGGCTTGCTTCACTGATAGTGACAGCTCTTTGGATCTCATCTTGAGAGTTGACAGCAACAGATTTCAAATGCAAATAGCACACTTGAAATGAACTCTGGACCTTTTATCTGCTCATTGTAATTGGGATAATGAGGGAATAACACACCTGGCATGGAACACCTGAGAAGCCAATTGTCCCATTACTTTTGGTCCCTTAACAAGTAGGAGGCACATATGCAAACTGTTGTATTTCCTACACCGTTCACCTGATTTGGATGTAAATACCCTCAAATTAAAGCTGACAGTCTGCAGTTATAGCACATCTTGTTTGTTTCATTTCAAATCCATTGTGGTGGTGTATAGAGCCATAAATGTTAGAATTATGTCGATGTCCCAATATTTATGGACCTGACTGTACCTGCTCTCTGCAGTGGTTTTGCACAGAGCAGCCCAGATCTTTCTCTTCTTGGTGCTCCTCCCTCCTGTCAGTTGCCCCCACAGCAAGGAGCTTGCTATGCGGGCACCTGCTGCTTCATGTGTCCATTCACACACGGAGCTGTGGCTTGGCCAAGCCCCCTCCCTCTTCTCATTAGCTTACTGGCTGTGATTGACAATAGCAAGAGCAAATGGCTCCTGTCACTGTCTCAGCCAATGAGGAGATGGAGTCCCGGGATTGCCGAGACTCCAGTGCACATTGCTGGAATGAGAGGGGGCTTAGGTGAGTATTGGGGGGCCTGGGGGAGCTGCTGAACAGAGATTTTTTACCTTCATGCATAGAATGTGATCAATTGCATGTGTGATCAATTTGGAAAGAGATGAAACTCTATTTGATTGCAGCTCAGTGTGGGACATTATATTCAGTAACAGCTTCATCTATCTGCAGGCATATCATTGGAATTTATCCTTTTTTTAAAATCACATCTGTGCATGAGGCCTTGACTTTGTTGCTTGTGTAGGACTGATTTTATATATTACACTTCCGTTTAAACAGTAGCTTGATAAAAATGGTATTTCAAGGGCAGATATAAATTTTCTTTAAATTATCATATTTAGAGCACATTTCAAGCATTGATTCTTTTGGAACCCGTCCAATGAACTCATAGTGCTAATAGTCATTATGAATATAAGTTATATGGGGGAAATAATATGAGATCAATATTAACCACGGCATTGACAAACAACCAATTGGAAAAGCAGATTACTAAGAAAATAAAGCACAGGTAGAATATATCCCATCCAGCTTTTAATGAACTAATAAAATGAGAATATTTATCAAATCTAAACTATGTTGGAATGACTTGTTTTAAATATCGGGTGCAGTGATCTTTACCATCTAAGAAATATTAAGGCATTGCTTTTTAATGTTTGTCACTAGTTATCAATTGATTTAGCAAATACACATTTTTTTAAAAAATGTAGCCAGAATGCAATTTATTTTGTATATTTAAATAGTCAATTTGTTTGATGTACAGTCTGGTTTTCAAACTAGTTGAAAACTGTAGTTTGCCCTACAAGGCTATTTGTGTGTTTCCAAAGAACATTAATTTTGTTATAAATACAGTATTAGGTCCACCCAGCTTAGGAGCACTGTTGGTGGCATGTAAATTGCTTTGAAGGTGATGCTGTGAAAATCGTATATCTTATGAAAAGCCAGAAAAAAAGACAGATTCACCGCTTTCCTCATAGCTGGAAGCCACAAACAGTTGTTCTGGGTTTATTCACTCCTCAGTCCAAGCAAACAGACCCTGCTGGAGTCTTCCATAGCAGTCGAAGGACATTGCTCTGAGTAAACCCACGCTGACAAACTCGCAGCTGGCACCCATAAGGTAGTAATGGAAGAAAGCTCACGTTGATATAACATTGGCTGTCACAGGGTTGCCTATGAGAATGGAGAAGTTCAGATGGGAAGAGCCCTACTTGTCATTCACAGGCCACCGCTGTTAAAAAGGTCACACAACCATAAACTTACAGTAACACACCACTGCCATCAGGAATATTATCCCATTAGCTCACATGCAAATAAAAGTCTGCATAGGGTAAAGGAAAAGAATGGTGAAGATTAAAGCAAAAAGTAAGAAGAAAAAAAAAGAAAAAAAAGAAAAGAAAATAACAATGGAAAAGGAGAGCTGGTGAATATAAAGAAACGTGCAAAAATATCCATGAAATATTCAAACTAGAAAGTGATATTACAGAATACTGCAGGCAGCATGCTTGAGTGCATTCAAATTTATTCAAACTCTGTGTTTGACATTGATAAATGCAACGGCTTTTTCCACAATATGTAGAATGCATTGGGCATTAAGGTTTGCAGCATCCGTTTTCTTTCTACTTATGGTGGAAAGGGATCTAAACATAGCACCCCTAAAAATGCAATTTCCCCAAATTTCCCTCTTTTACGTTACTGTGGCTCTATCTGTTTTTGTCATTAGACTTGAAGAGAGACCAGAGCATTTTCTTTTTTTTTCGAAAGAGAAAAATAAAGACAAGGAGAGCTTGAAAACACCCTGGGTAAATACTAGTGCTAAATCATAAAGTGCAATCTCTGTTGTTCTATGATAAGTAGAAGACATATGTTTCTTATTTTCCTTCTGTATAATGTGTTTTTCATTGTGGATAGGTGTAGAACATTGCTTACCTCTATTTTCCAGTTTGTTTGTATTTTGTACTTCTTTTGAAGCTGAACATAGTAGTTTGTATCACTGCCAATAAACATTATTGCACGTCTAGGGTAATGAGATAATTTTGAACAAGAAATATGCTGGGAGAGCATTGTAAGGGATGATAAAAGTATGTATAATACAAATTGTATGACCTTTTTGTCTCCCACTCCCTAACCTGCTAGCAATTACAGAAACCAGACTTCAAGCATCAGATTCTGCTTGTCCCGCAGCACTTTCCCATGGAGGCCCAGACCCAGTGGTCCGAAAGGAGGTGGAGTTGGTTTACTTCTATCCCTCCCTCTCTAGCCTTCTCTTTTTTTGAGACTCACTGTATTCGGCTGTTTTCTCCCATTTCTCTGAGGATTGCAATGATCTATTGGCCTCTTGAAATGTTGTCACGCTTTCTTGATAACTTTTCTGCCTGGCTGCCCTACTTTCTCTCCTCTGAAGTATCCACTATCATTCTTAGTGATTTTAACATCCCCATTAATGTTAACAAGCCAGCTACATCCCAACTCTTCAACCCGCCCTAACACAATGGACACAGTCCTCCGCTCACTCTGATGGGAATACCTTAGACCTTGTTTTCTCCCATCTTTGAACTCCCTACAACCTCACAGACACCCCCTTTACAGTGTCCTCATCTTCAATCACCTATCCCTCCAAGCAGCAAACAATTACCTGTAGAAACTTTCACAACTTTAACCCTCTTTTTTCTACTCTGCAACTGACCACCTCTATGACAGAATCTCTCCCCTGTCCTGCCCTGACCTTGCCACTTCTGTCTACAACAGTTTGCTTTCATCCACACTAGACTCACTTGCTCCTCTAATAACATGAAGTATCAGGCCCCGACCATTACAACTAGAGATGAGCGAAGTATTCAAAAATTCGATTTGGCTGATTCGGCGAATTCGAGGAATAAATTCGATTCGATGCGAATATATTCGTTGCGAATTTAACTTATAAAAGGGTGTTTCTAGGCTTCAGAGAGCCTTTATATTAGTGCAGAACACTGTACCTTTAATTTAAATGCCCTTGGAGTCTGCTGGGGAAGAGAAATAATACTGTCAGTCAGTATGACATGCAGATGAGTGCCGTCGATCTTAGAATCACCGCACACTTCACTCATTTGGGCAGTCACGGGGCCAAAACCAGAGTGTGGAGCCACAGTGTGGCGGTGGAGGCAGCAGCAATGGGAGGCCATACAGTACCCTATGACAAAAATGGAACCCACCATCAGTGTGAGGAGACCTGAAAGTGGCACATGGCAGAGTGTGGCGATGGAGACAGCAGCAATGGGAGGCCGTACAGGGACCCATGACACACTCTGGACCTGGCAGCAGCATTAGGAGGCGGTACCGGGGCCCATAGCAGATTACGGGCCTGGCAGCAGCAATGGGAGGCCCGTAATCTGCCAGCACCCTATGACAAAATGGAACCCACCAGCAGTGTGAGGAGACCTGAAAGTGGCACATGGCAAAGTGTGGCGATGGAGACAGCAGCAATGGGAGGCCGTACAGGGACCCATGAGAGACTCTGGACCTGGCAGCAGTATGAGGAGGCGGTACAGGGGCCCATGGCAGATTACGGGCCTGGCAGCAGCAATGGGAGGCCCGTAATCTGCCAGCACCCTATGACAAAATGGAACCCACCAGCAGTGTGAGGAGACCTGAAAGTGGCACATGTTTGGGGCATGATTCATGGCGGATTTAGTCAGTTGTGTCAGGAACTGGTGGTTTGAAATCCAGACTAATTCACGCCTGATTCATTTTCACAAACGTGAGTCTCTCCACACTTTGGGTGGACAGTCGTGTCCTCCGCGGAGTTACAATACCTCCTGCCGCACTAAACACGCGCTCCGATGCCACGCTACTGGCCGGGCATGACAGCCTTTCAAGGGCAAATTCAGCTAGTTGGGGCCAAAGGTCAAGTTTCGTTGCCCAGTAGTCAAGGGGATTGTCTACCTCGGTTGGCAGGGTGCTGTCCAAGTAGGCCCAAGCCTGTTGTTTGAGGTCCTGCTCCAGGTCCACCTGATGCTGCTGCTGCTGCGGCTGGTTAGTAGTTTCCTCACTGCGCTGGTGAAGAAAGCTACTCATCATCGACTGCAGACTGAGGCAGCCGCTGCTGGTGGAGCTGCCACTGCTCCTACCACCCCACCCTTCCCCTGCTGCCATGGCAGCGGAACGCGAGCGCACAGGGCCCACAGTGTCTGAGGATGGACGTTGGCGCAGAAAGGCAGAGACCAACTGACTACATAGGTGGTTTTTATAGTACGTTATTTTGGCCTCCCTCTCAGCAGGTGTGAAAAAGGCCACCATTTTTGAATGGTAGCGAGGGTCCAACAAGGTGGACAGCCAAAAGTCATCCCTCTCTCTGATGGTTATTATTCGGCTGTCGCTACGCAAGCAACCGAGCATGCTATGGGCCATTTGTGCTAAGGAATGCGAGGGACTCCCTGCCTCCATCTCCACAGCATACTGCCACGGTGCGTCTGGGTCCTCTGTCTCCTCCTCCTCTACCAGATGCTCCTGCTCCTCCACTCCTGTCCGCTGAGTGGAAAAACCACCCATTTCACTCAATAATTCCTGAGCACCAATGTCCTCCTCTACCTCCTCCTCTTCTTCCTGTCCTGCCCCCACAGGGGTCATGTGGCATTGAGATCTGTGCGCCATGTCTACCGCACCCTGACCAGCCATTGTTAACAGCATTTGTTCCAGGACGTGCAACAGAGGAATGACGTCGTTCATCCCATAGTCCTGCCGACTCACGAATAGCGTGGCCTCCTCAAAGGGCCTCAGCAAGCGGCAGGTGTCACGCATGAGCTGCCAATGGCTGACATCTAAGTTACACAGGGGAGTACCTTTATCCGCTTGTAACATCAGGAAATCTGTGATGGCCTTTTGCTGTTCGTAAAGACGGTCTAACATATGTAGGGTTGAATTCCACCTTGTTGCAACATCACAGCATGAGGAGTCGGTACGGGGGCCCATGGCAGATTACGGGCCCGGCAGCAGCAATGGGAGGCCCGTAATCTGCCAGCACCCTATGAAAAAATGGAACACACCAGCAGTGTGAGGAGACCTGAAAGTGGCACATGGCAGAGTGTGGCGATGGAGACAGCAGCAATGGGAGGCCGTACAGGGACCCATGAGAGACACTGGACCTGGCAGCAGCATGAGGAGGCGGTACAGGGGCCCATGGCAGATTACAGGCCTGGCAGCAGCAATGGGAGGCCCGTAATCTGCCAGCACCCTATGACAAAATGGAACACACCAGCAGTGTGAGGAGACCTGAAAGTGGCACATGGCAGAGTGTGGCGATGGAGACAGCAGCAATGGGAGGCCGTATAGGGACCCATGAGACACTCTGGACCTGGCAGCAGCATGAGGAGGCGGTACAGGGGCCCATGGCAGATTACAGGCCTGGCAGCAGCAATGGGAGGCCCGTAATCTGCCAGCACCCTATGACAAAATGGACAGCACCAGCAGTGTGAGGAGACCTGAAAGTGGCACATGGCAGAGTGTGGCGATGGAGACAGCAGCAATGGGAGGCCGTACAGGGACCCATGAGAGACTCTGGACCTGGCAGCAGCATGAGGAGGCGGTACAGGGGCCCATGGCAGATTACAGGCCGTGCAGCAGCAATGGGAGGCCCGTAATCTGCCAGCACCCTATGACAAAATGGAACACACCAGCAGTGTGAGGAGACCTGAAAGTGGCACATGGCAGAGTGTGGCAATGGAGACAGCAGCAATGGGAGGCCGTACAGGGACCCATGAGACACTGTGGACCTGGCAGCAGCATGAGGAGGCGGTACAGGGGCCCATGGCAGATTACAGGCCTGGCAGCAGCAATGGGAGGCCCGTAATCTGCCAGCACCCTATGACAAAATGGAACACACCAGCAGTGTGAGGAGACCTGAAAGTGGCACATGGCAGAGTGTGGCGATGGAGACAGCAGCAATGGGAGGCCGTACAGGGACCCATGAGACACTCTGGACCTGGCAGCAGCATGAGGAGGCGGTACTGGGGCCCATGGCAGATTACGGGCCTGGCAGCAGCAATGGGAGGCCCGTAATCTGCCAGCACCCTATGACAAAATGGACAGCACCAGCAGTGTGAGGAGACCTGAAAGTGGCACATGGCAGAATGTGGCGATGGAGACAGCAGCAATGGGAGGCCGTACAGGGACCCATGAGACACTGTGGACCTGGCAGCAGCATAAGGAGGCGGTACAGGGGCCCATGGCAGATTACAGGCCTGGCAGCAGCAATGGGAGGCCAGTAATCTGCCAGCACCCTATGACAAAATGGAACACACCAGCAGTGTGAGGAGACCTGAAAGTGGCACATGGCAGAGTGTGGCGATGGAGACAGCAGCAATGGGAGGCCGTACAGGGACCCATGAGAGACTCTGGACCTGGCAGCAGCATGAGGAGGCGGTACAGGGGCCCATGGCAGATTACAGGCCTGGCAGCAGCAATGGGAGGCCCGTAATCTGCCAGCACCCTATGACAAAATGGAACACACCAGCAGTGTGAGGAGACATGAAAGTGGCACATGGCAGAGTGTGGCGATAGAGACAGCAGCAATGGGAGGCCGTACAGGGACCCATGACACACTCTGGACCTGGCAGCAGCATGAGGAGGCGGTACAGGGGCCCATGGCAGATTACGGGCCTGGCAGCAGCAATGGGAGGCCCGTAATCTGCCAGCACCCTATGACAAAATGGAACACACCAGCAGTGTGAGGAGACCTGAAAGTGGCACATGGCAGAGTGTGGCGATGGAGACAGCAGCAATGGGAGGCCGTACAGGGACCCATGAGACACTCTGGACCTGGCAGCAGCATGAGGAGGCGGTACAGGGGCCCATGGCAGATTACGGGCCTGGCAGCAGCAATGGGAGGGCCGTAATCTGCCAGCACCCTATGACAAAATGGAACCCACCAGCAGTGTGAGGAGACCTGAAAGTGGCACATGGCAGAGTGTGGCGATGGAGACAGCAGCAATGGGAGGCCGTACAGGGACCCATGAGAGACTCTGGACCTGGCAGCAGCATGAGGAGGTGGTACGGGGGCCCATGACAGATTACGGGCCTGGCAGCAGCAATGGGAGGCCCGTAATCTGCCAGCACCCTATGACAAAATGGAACCCACCAGCAGTGTGAGGAGACCTGAAAGTGGCACATGGCAGAGTGTGGCGATGGAGACAGCAGCAATGGGAGGCCGTACAGGGACCCATGAGAGACTCTGGACCTGGCAGCAGCATGAGGAGGCGGTACGGGGGCCCATGGCAGATTACGGGCCTGGCAGCAGCAATGGGAGGCCCGTAATCTGCCAGCACCCTATGACAAAATGGAACCCACCAGCAGTGTGAGGAGACCTGAAAGTGGCACATGTTTGGGGCATGATTCATGGCGGATTTAGTCAGTTGTGTCAGGAACTGGTGGTTTGAAATCCAGACTAATCCACGCCTGATTCATTTTCACAAACGTGAGTCTCTCCACACTTTGGGTGGACAGTCGTGTCCTCCGCGGAGTTACAATACCTCCTGCCGCACTAAACACGCGCTCCGATGCCACGCTACTGGCCGGGCATGACAGCCTTTCAAGGGCAAATTCAGCTAGTTGGGGCCAAAGGTCAAGTTTCGTTGCCCAGTAGTCAAGGGGATTGTCTACCTCGGTTGGCAGGGTGCTGTCCAAGTAGGCCCAAGCCTGTTGTTTGAGGTCCTGCTCCAGGTCCACCTGATGCTGCTGCTGCTGCGGCTGGTTAGTAGTTTCCTCACTGCGCTGGTGAAGAAAGCTACTCATCATCGACTGCAGACTGAGGCAGCCGCTGCTGGTGGAGCTGCCACTGCTCCTACCACCCCACCCCTCCCCTGCTGCCATGGCAGCGGAACGCGAGCGCACAGGGCCCACAGTGTCTGAGGATGGACGTTGGCGCAGAAAGGCAGAGACCAACTGACTACATAGGTGGTTTTTATAGTACGTTATTTTGGCCTCCCTCTCAGCAGGTGTGAAAAAGGCCACCATTTTTGAATGGTAGCGAGGGTCCAACAAGGTGGACAGCCAAAAGTCATCCCTCTCTCTGATGGTTATTATTCGGCTGTCGCTACGCAAGCAACCGAGCATGCTATGGGCCATTTGTGCTAAGGAATGCGAGGGACTCCCTGCCTCCATCTCCACAGCATACTGCCACGGTGCGTCTGGGTCCTCTGTCTCCTCCTCCTCTACCAGATGCTCCTGCTCCTCCACTCCTGTCCGCTGAGTGGAAAAACCACCCATTTCACTCAATAATTCCTGAGCACCAATGTCCTCCTCTACCTCCTCCTCTTCTTCCTGTCCTGCCCCCACAGGGGTCATGTGGCATTGAGATCTGTGCGCCATGTCTACCGCACCCTGACCAGCCATTGTTAACAGCATTTGTTCCAGGACGTGCAACAGAGGAATGACGTCGTTCATCCCATAGTCCTGCCGACTCACGAATAGCGTGGCCTCCTCAAAGGGCCTCAGCAAGCGGCAGGTGTCACGCATGAGCTGCCAATGGCTGACATCTAAGTTACACAGGGGAGTACCTTTATCCGCTTGTAACATCAGGAAATCTGTGATGGCCTTTTGCTGTTCGTAAAGGCGGTCTAACATATGTAGGGTTGAATTCCACCTTGTTGCAACGTCACAGCATGAGGAGTCGGTACGGGGGCCCATGGCAGATTACGGGCCCGGCAGCAGCAATGGGAGGCCCGTAATCTGCCAGCACCCTATGAAAAAATGGAACACACCAGCAGTGTGAGGAGACCTGAAAGTGGCACATGGCAGAGTGTGGCGATGGAGACAGCAGCAATGGGAGGCCGTACAGGGACCCATGAGAGACTCTGGACCTGGCAGCAGCATGAGGAGGCGGTACAGGGGCCCATGGCAGATTACAGGCCTGGCAGCAGCAATGGGAGGCCCGTAATCTGCCAGCACCCTATGACAAAATGGAACACACCAGCAGTGTGAGGAGACCTGAAAGTGGCACATGGCAGAGTGTGGCGATGGAGACAGCAGCAATGGGAGGCCGTATAGGGACCCATGAGACACTCTGGACCTGGCAGCAGCATGAGGAGGCGGTACAGGGGCCCATGGCAGATTACAGGCCTGGCAGCAGCAATGGGAGGCCCGTAATCTGCCAGCACCCTATGACAAAATGGACAGCACCAGCAGTGTGAGGAGACCTGAAAGTGGCACATGGCAGAGTGTGGCGATGGAGACAGCAGCAATGGGAGGCCGTACAGGGACCCATGAGACACTCTGGACCTGGCAGCAGCATGAGGAGGCGGTACAGGGGCCCATGGCAGATTACGGGCCTGGCAGCAGCAATGGGAGGGCCGTAATCTGCCAGCACCCTATGACAAAATGGAACCCACCAGCAGTGTGAGGAGACCTGAAAGTGGCACATGGCAGAGTGTGGCGATGGAGACAGCAGCAGTGGGAGGCCGTACAGGGACCCATGAGAGACTCTGGACCTGGCAGCAGCATGAGGAGGTGGTACGGGGGCCCATGACAGATTACGGGCCTGGCAGCAGCAATGGGAGGCCCGTAATCTGCCAGCACCCTATGACAAAATGGAACCCACCAGCAGTGTGAGGAGACCTGAAAGTGGCACATGGCAGAGTGTGGCGATGGAGACAGCAGCAATGGGAGGCCGTACAGGGACCCATGAGAGACTCTGGACCTGGCAGCAGCATGAGGAGGCGGTACGGGGGCCCATGGCAGATTACGGGCCTGGCAGCAGCAATGGGAGGCCCGTAATCTGCCAGCACCCTATGACAAAATGGAACCCACCAGCAGTGTGAGGAGACCTGAAAGTGGCACATGTTTGGGGCATGATTCATGGCGGATTTAGTCAGTTGTGTCAGGAACTGGTGGTTTGAAATCCAGACTAATCCACGCCTGATTCATTTTCACAAACGTGAGTCTCTCCACACTTTGGGTGGACAGTCGTGTCCTCCGCGGAGTTACAATACCTCCTGCCGCACTAAACACGCGCTCCGATGCCACGCTACTGGCCGGGCATGACAGCCTTTCAAGGGCAAATTCAGCTAGTTGGGGCCAAAGGTCAAGTTTCGTTGCCCAGTAGTCAAGGGGATTGTCTACCTCGGTTGGCAGGGTGCTGTCCAAGTAGGCCCAAGCCTGTTGTTTGAGGTCCTGCTCCAGGTCCACCTGATGCTGCTGCTGCTGCGGCTGGTTAGTAGTTTCCTCACTGCGCTGGTGAAGAAAGCTACTCATCATCGACTGCAGACTGAGGCAGCCGCTGCTGGTGGAGCTGCCACTGCTCCTACCACCCCACCCCTCCCCTGCTGCCATGGCAGCGGAACGCGAGCGCACAGGGCCCACAGTGTCTGAGGATGGACGTTGGCGCAGAAAGGCAGAGACCAACTGACTACATAGGTGGTTTTTATAGTACGTTATTTTGGCCTCCCTCTCAGCAGGTGTGAAAAAGGCCACCATTTTTGAACGGTAGCGAGGGTCCAACAAGGTGGACAGCCAAAAGTCATCCCTCTGTCTGATGGTTATTATTCGGCTGTCGCTACGCAAGCAACCGAGCATGCTATGGGCCATTTGTGCCAAGGAATGCGAGGGACTCCCTGCCTCCATCTCCACAGCATACTGCCACGGTGCGTCTGGGTCCTCTGTCTCCTCCTCCTCCTCCTCTACCAGATGCTCCTGCTTCTCCACTCCTGTCCGCTGAGTGGAAAAACCACCCATTTCACTCAATAATTCCTGAGCACCAATGTCCTCCTCTACCTCCTCCTCTTCTTCCTGTTCTGCCCCCACAGGGGTCATGTGGCGTTGAGATCTGTGCGCCACGTCTACCGCACCCTGACCAGCCATTGTTAACAGCATTTGTTCCAGGACGTGCAATAGAGGAATGACGTCGTTCATCCCATAGTCCTGCCGACTCACGAATAGCGTGGCCTCCTCAAAGGGCCTCAGCAAGCGGCAGGTGTCACGCATGAGCTGCCAATGGCTGACATCGAAGTTACACAGGGGAGTACATTTATCCGCTTGTAACATCAGGAAATCGGTGATGGCCTTTCGCTGTTCGTAAAGGCGGTCTAACATGTGTAGGGTTGAATTCCACCTTGTTGCAACGTCGCAGATCAGGCGATGCTGTGGAATTCCGTTCTGCCGCTGCAGCTCAAGGAGGGTGTGCTTTGCGGTGTAGGAATGGCTGAAATGCATGCAAAGTTTACGTGACATTTTAAGGATGTCTTGCAGTGGGATGGTGGATTTTAGGAACCGCTTGACAACCAGATTGAACACGTGAGCCATGCATGGCGCATGGCACAACCTTCCTTGACGCAGAGCAGACACCATGTTCTTTCCGTTGTCGGTCAACATGGTTCCGATTTTCAGTTTGCGCGGAGACAGCCATCTGTCGATTTCTCTGTTCATTACACTCAGAAGTTCCTCCCCTGTGTGACTACGTTCGCCAAGGCATACCAGGTGCAGCACAGCGTGACACCGTTGCGCCCTGCACATGTGATATGCCGGTCGGGTAATGGGACTTGGCATGGGGGTGGTGGCTGAGGACACGGCGGAAGAAGAGGTGGTAGAGGCGGACATCTTTTGTGGACCAAGGACGTGTAAACATGGAGGCAAAAGCGGCGTGACCTGTCCAAGTTGCTGGTGCGGCTGTGCCGGCACCACGTTCACCCAGTGGGCCGTAAATAACATGTACTGTCCCTGACCGTAGTTACAGCTCCACACGTCGGCGCTGCCGTGCACTTTGGCAGAGACCGACATGCTCAAAGACTGGCCCACCATCTCTTCTACATGTGAATGCAGGGCTGGCACTGCCTTTTTGGCGAAGAAATGCCGGCTTGGCACTCTCCACCGCGGCGCGGCACAAGCCATCATTTCTCGGAAAGGTGCTGAGTCCACCACTTGGAAAGGGAGGGACTGCAGCACCAGCAACTTGGACAGGAGGACGTTCAGCTTTTGCACCGTCGGGTGCGTGCTCGCAAACTGTTGTCTCTTGGAAACGGATTCCAAGAAAGACTGCTGACGGAATCCGTGAAGAGGAGTAGCAGGAGAAGGAGCATCTGAACGAGCGGAAGATGCCAACGAGCGACAACTCCCCTCAGCAGAGGTGTTGGAGCCTTGACTGGCTGATAGGGGGCGATTGACGTCGGGTGACGGAGCAAGTAACGGAGCGGGGGCTGGGGCAGGCAGAACCGCCGTATCTTTATCACGGTTTTCCCAGGCCACCAAATGGCGACGCTGCATATGCTGACGCAACGCTGTAGTCCCAACATGGGCCCCCTGGCCACGCTTGACTTTCTGGCCACATAGTCGACATACGGCTACGTTTACTTCCTCGGGTGGCTTGATAAAAAATTGCCACACCGCCGAGTAGGAAACTTTGCCCCCGATACTCCTCACTGGCTGACTGCTACTTCTTCCGTGCACACCGGCACCACTACTGGCCGTGGTGGTAGGCTGCAGTGGAGCTGGTGCTCTACTCCGTGCCGTTTGCCTCCACTGACACTGCTGCGACCCTGCTGCCTCCTGGGGAACCCACCGACTGTTTTGCTCGCTGCCAAGCTGGCACCCTCTTCTCCTGATGATGCGGAAGCAATAGCCTGATGACGACGAGGCTGCCAAGTGCGATCAGCCTCATCATCATCAATTAGGGTCTCCGCCTCACTACTAGCCCCCTCGGCTGCGTGTGGGTCAGGAGACAGACCTGTCTCTAGACCGGCTACCGAGCCACTCTCCTCGCCAGTACTTCTTCGCCTGGCTGCTGAAGAGGCGGATGTCTCCCCCCGTTCCTGACCGCCCTCTGTTAGCTCTTCCTCACTGTACAGTGGGGCTGAGCCCACAGCATGCGATACTTCGCTTGATGAGGGAACACCAAAGGACAGGGGCAGGTAGAGGACACGTGATTTCAGTGGGCTTGCTCCCGGGCCATGCCAACTAACGGTTGTGTCTGACGTACCCACCGACCGTTGGCTGTAGGTGTCAGAGGTGACCTGGGAAGAGGAAGACGACCAAGCCAACCAATCGATGACGACAGGGTTGTCGGTAGAGACACGACCGCTGGATGACACCGGGAGCACTGGCCTCTGGCTGCGACTAGTGCTGCCTCGACCCCTTCCTCTGCTGCCACGTCTGCTCGCTCCTAAAACATTGCCTCCTCTGCCACTCCTCTGCATGTTGTCTGACATACTCTTTAATTCAACGATTCTGTGTCCCTGAGTAACAATTCTGTGTCTGTCCCTGAGTAACAATTCTGTGTCCCTGAGTAACAGTTCTGTGTCCCTGAGTAACAATTCTGTGTCCCTGAGTAACAATTCTGTGTCCCTCAGTAACAATTCTGTGTCCCTCAGTAACAATTCTGTGTCTGTCCCTGAGTAACAATTCTGTGTCCCTGAGTAACAATTCTGTGTCCCTCAGTAACAATTCTGTGTCCCTCAGTAACAATTCTGTGTCTGTCCCTGAGTAACAATTCTGTGTCCCTCAGTAACAATTCTGTGTCCCTCAGTAACAATTCTGTGTCCCTCAGTAACAATTCTGTGTCCCTCAGTAACAATTCTGTGTCCCTCAGTAACAATTCTGTGTCTGTCCCTGAGTAACAATTCTGTGTCTGTCCCTGAGTAACAATTCTGTGTCCCTCAGTAACAATTCTGTGTCCCTCAGTAACAATTCTGTGTCCCTCAGTAACAATTCTGTGTCTGTCCCTGAGTAACAATTCTGTGTCTGTCCCTGAGTAACAATTCTGTGTCCCTCAGTAACAATTCTGTGTCCCTGAGTAACAATTCTGTGTCTGTCCCTGAGTAACAATTCTGTGTCTGTCCCTGAGTAAAAATTCTGTGTCCCTCAGTAACAATTCTGTGTCTGTCCCTGAGTAACAATTCTGTGTCTGTCCCTCAGTAACAATTCTGTGTCCCTCAGTAACAATTCTGTGTCCCTCAGTAACAATTCTGTGTCCCTCAGTAACAATTCTGTGTCTGTCCCTGAGTAACAATTCTGTGTCTGTCCCTGAGTAACAATTCTGTGTCCCTCAGTAACAATTCTGTGTCCCTCAGTAACAATTCTGTGTCTGTCCCTGAGTAACAATTCTGTGTCTGTCCCTGAGTAACAATTCTGTGTCCCTCAGTAACAATTCTGTGTCCCTCAGTAACAAGTCTGTGTCTGTCCCTGAGTAACAATTCTGTGTCTGTCCCTGAGTAACAATTCTGTGTCCCTCAGTAACAATTCTGTGTCCCTCAGTAACAATTCTGTGTCCCTGAGTAACAATTCTGTGTCTGTCCCTGAGTAACAATTCTGTGTCTGTCCCTGAGTAACAATTCTGTGTCCCTCAGTAACAATTCTGTGCCCCTCAGTAACAATTCTGTGTCCCTCAGTAACAATTCTGTGTCTGTCCCTGAGTAACAATTCTGTGTCTGTCCCTGAGTAACAATTCTGTGTCCCTCAGTAACAATTCTGTGTCCCTCAGTAACAATTCTGTGTCTGTCCCTGAGTAACAATTCTGTGTCTGTCCCTGAGTAAAAATTCTGTGTCCCTCAGTAACAATTCTGTGTCCCTCAGTAACAATTCTGTGTCTGTCCCTGAGTAACAATTCTGTGTCTGTCCCTCAGTAACAATTCCGTGTCCCTCAGTAACAATTCTGTGTCCCTCAGTAACAATTCTGTGTCTGTCCCTGAGTAACAATTCTGTGTCTGTCCCTGAATAACAATTCTGTGTCCCTCAGTAACAATTCTGTGTCCCTCAGTAACAATTCTGTGTCCCTCAGTAACAATTCTGTGTCTGTCCCTCAGTAACAATTCTGTGTCTGTCCCTGAGTAACAATTCTGTGTCTGTCCCTGAGTAACAATTCTGTGTCCCTCAGTAACAATTCTGTGTCCCTCAGTAACAATTCCATGTCCCTCAGTAACAATTCTGTGTCTGTCCCTGAGTAACAATTCTGTGTCTGTCCCTGAGTAACAATTCTGTGTCCCTCAGTAACAATTCTGTGTCCCTCAGTAACAATTCTGTGTCTGTCCCTGAGTAACAATTCTGTGTCTGTCCCTGAGTAACAATTCTGTGTCCCTCAGTAACAATTCTGTGTCCCTGAGTAACAATTCTGTGTCCCTCAGTAATAATCCTGTGTCTGTACCTGAGTAACAATTCTGTGTCTGTCCTTGAGTAACAATTCTGTGTCTGTCCCTGAGTAACAATTCTGTGTCCCTCAGTAACAATTCTGTGTCCCTCAGTAACAATTCTGTGTCCCTCAGTAACAATTCTGTGTCCCTCAGTAACAATTCTGTGGCCCTAAGTAACGGTTCTGTGCCCCTAAGTAATGGTTCTGTGGCCCTAAGTAACGGTTCTGTGGCCCTAAGTAACGGTTCTGTGGCCCTAAGTAATGATTCTGTGTCCCTAAGTGACGGTTCTGTGTCCCTAAGTAACGATTCTGTGGCCCTAACTCTCTCCCTCAATACAGACAGGTCTGCCTCTCTTGAATGACTGGAGGCAAACGGAGAATTCTAAAATGGCCGCAATTTATAGCTCGACCATTACACAGTGCTGGCTGGCTGCTGATTGGCTAATGTGATCACATGTCGTGAATGAATGCATTATGGGTCAGCGCGCCTTGTCTGCGCGCCTTCCCAGAGATCCCCACACCGTCGCCACACATGTCGCCACCATTTTAGGAAAAATTTTGATTCGCGCATCCGAAGTCTGCTAATTTTCGGATTCGTCGCAAAATTTTCCTAATATTCGAAATGAATTCCACTTCACCAAGTTCGATTCGCTCATCTCTAATTACAACCTTGGCAAACTGACTACACCAGAAATTTTAAGAGACATAGCCATGCACTGGAACGATTGTGGTGTAAAACCAAATCCCAGCAAGCATTCATCCAATATAAATTTCTTTCTTAAAATACAATTCCTCCCTCCATGCTGCCAAACAAGCCTACTTTGTCAGTCTTATTAATACCTTGTCATCCAGTCCTCATTGTCTCTTCTCTACTTTTAACTCTACTTTCTACACCGCCACATCCACCGAGTAACTCACTCACTGCTTATGATATTGCCAATCATTTCAAAAACAAAATTGATGCAATTCGTGAGGTCATCTCCACTGTACAGACAGCTATCCCACTTAGCAAACCTTACACTAGACCTCCCTCAACTCTTTCCTTTTTTGACCTTGCTACTACCGAAGAGGTCACTAAAGTTTTCTCAGGAGCCCATCTCACCACCTTCCCCCTGGATCCTGTTCCCTCACAACTACTACGGTCACCCTCTTCTTCCATCCTATGCTCCCTCACTCAAATCTTCCATCTCTCCCTCTCTACTGAAACCTTCCCATCCCCTCTAAAGCATGCACAGATCACTCACATACTTAAAAAGCCCTTACTGGACCCCACCAACCTGAACATCTTAAGACCCATCTGCCTGCTCCTGTTTACTTTTAAACTCTTAGAATGCCTACAATCGCTTGAGCTCCTACCTCACTGACAAGAACCTTCTTGACCCTTTACAGTCTGGCTTTCGCTCACTCCACTCCACTGAACAGCCCTACTAAAACTCCCTAATGATTTACTAACTGCTAAAACCAATGGCCACTACTCCATACTCTTACTACTTGACCTCTCTGCAGCTTTTGATACTGTTGGCCATCCCCTGCTCCTCAAAAAACTACACTCTCTTGGCCTCTGAGACTCTGCTCTCTCCTGGTTCTCCTCCTACCTATCACAGCGCTCCTTCAATGTTACCTATAATTATGTTTCTTCCTCTCCACCTCCTCTTTCTGTAGGGGTCCTTCAAGGTTCTGTCCTTGGACCCCTTCTCTTCTCCATCTACACCTCCTCCCTTGGTCACTTGAAAAACTCCCATGGCTCTAAGTACCATCTGTGATGGAACGTGGCGTCCAACCCCTTTCCTTCTCACCAACTCGTGACCGAAGGACCAGCCGATCTCGTACCTCGTTGTCACTTGCGTAACAATACCACTCTCAGCTGCGCCCTGCACAAAGATTTTCCAGACCACAATCTATGTGCCAGCAGCCTGAGAGTGATTGCTACTGGGTTAGGTTAATTATGCAATTAACCCTTTAGACTGCCACCACCACCTTTTTACAGAGAAGGAGGAAACCCACAAATCCTAGCAATAACACTATGATATTAGCATAAGCATCTGTAACACACACTGTCACCACAGACAAGTATGTTCAGATGATTATTATACAGTAGCACTCTTCAAGAGACAGGGATTCTTTAGTTCGCATTAAAAGCTTTAGAGACACTTTCAACACTTTTCAAAAATAGAGTTGATTACTAAAAAGGTCAAAATGGTGCAATTAAAATATTTACAGAAAAAGATGTTACAAAGACATAACGAGAACAATAAAGCAACATGGAAATAAAAGAAAGGAGTTAAGAAGGCAGAATACTTGCAATGTCCTTGTTTAAGCAGAGTCCAATTGTCAGAGCAAAAAGGTTGCCTTGGCTCTTAAGTCCGTTAAGATGTTTCTTGATTAATGTTAAATGAGAGCTCCCTTCTCCAGGCCTGTCAGTCCTTTTCTATGATATTAAAGGGGTGTCGCCTGAGAACAAATGACCAATCGTCCAGTTTGGAGACGGGGTCTAGGAGGTAACCAAGGTTATGACCAGGTCACCTTACAATTTCATACTAAGTTTAATAACCTCCAATAGGTGCAGGTGGCATCCTAGCAACTGGCAGATTAATATTCAGAATTATATTTCAAACCCATGGATAACAAACATAGCTTACCCTTGTCACCCAGGAGGCAAGAGACTGCGTTCTTCTCTCTCCTATGTGCTAACATAGTCATGTATAACCTCATTTGCCTCGACATGAAATTAGCTCTCCAAATATATACCTAATATTAATGTGCCGAGTTCCTGCTGGATGCTATTAACTATATGTAAAAATGGTTAAATGTGGAAAAGACGTTTTATGGGACGCTCTGAATTCCTAGAACCCTAATGCCTAACAGGTCATGTGTGTGACAGCTGACAATTGTAATTGAAAGACAATATGGCTGAGACCTTAACAAGATGGCTGTCATGTAGAACTCCCATGTCTCTATTGTGCGCAATCGTCACACCATCTCTATGCTGATGACTAGAGATGAGCGAATTATTCAAAAATTCGATTCGGCCGATTCGCCGAATTTGCGGGAGAAATTTATTTGCCGCGAATTTAACTTATTAAAAGGGTTTCTAGGCTTCAGAGAGCCTTTATATTAGTGCAGAACACTGTACCTTTAATTTAAATGCCCTTGGAGTCTGCTGGGGAAGAGAAATAATACTGTCAGTCAGTATGGCATGCAGATGAGTGCCGTCGATCTTAGAATCACCGCACACTTCACTCATTTGGGCAGTCACAGGGCACGACGAAGAAGAAGAAGAAGAAGAAGAATGAAAAGAAGAATGAAAAGAAGAAGAAGAAGAAGAATGAAAAGAAGAATGAAAAGAAGAAGAAGAATGAAAAGAAGAATGAAAAGAAGAATGAGAAGAATGAAAAGAAGAATGAAAAGAAGAAGAAGAAGAAGAATGAAAAGAAGAATGAGAAGAAGAATGAAAAGAATAATGAGAAGAATGAGAAGAAGAATGAAAAGAAGAATGAGAAGAATGAAAAGAAGAATGAAAAGAAGAAGAAGAAGAATGAAAAGAAGAAGAAGAAGAAGAATGAAAAGAAGAAGAAGAATGAAAAGAAGAAGAAGAAGAATGAAAAGATGAATGAAAAGAAGAAGAAGAAGAATGAAAAGAAGAAGAAGAAGAATGAAAAGAAGAAGAAGAAGAATGAAAAGAAGAATGAAAAGAAGAAGAAGAATGAAAAGAAGAATGAAAAGAAGAGGAAGAAGAATGAAAAGAAGAGGAAGAAGAATGAAAAGAAGAATGAGAAGAAGAATGAGAAGAAGAATGAAAAGAAGAATGAGAAGAAGAATGAAAAGAAGAATGAAAAGAAGAATGAAAAGAAGAATGAAAAGAAGAAGAAGAAGAAGAATGAAAAGAAGAAGAAGAAGAAGAATTAAAAGAAGAAGAAGAAGAATGAAAAGAAGAATGAAAAGAAGAAGAAGAAGAAGAAGAAGAATGAAAAGAAGAAGAAGAATGAAAAGAAGAAGAAGAAGAATGAAAAGAAGAATGAGAAGAAGAATGAAAAGAAGAATGAAAAGAAGAATGAAAATAAGAAGAAGAAGAATGAAAAGAAGAAGAAGAATGAAAAGATGAAAAGAAGAAGAAGAAGAATGAAAAGAAGAAGAAGAATGAAAAGAAGAATGAAAAGAAGAAGAAGAAGAAGAATGAAAAGAAGAAGAAGAAGAATGAAAAGAAGAATGAAAAGAAGAAGAATGAAAAGAAGAATGAAAAGAAGAATAAGAAGAATGAAAAGAAGAAGAATGAAAAGAAGAAGAAGAAGAATGAAAAGAAGAAGAAGAAGAATGAAAAGAAGAAGAAGAAGAATGAAAAGAAGAAGAAGAATGAAAAGAAGAATGAAAAGAAGAAGAAGAAGAAGAATGAAAAGAAGAAGAAGAAGAAGAAGAAGAATGAAAAGAAGAAGAATGAAAAGAAAAAGAAGAAGAATGAAAAGAAGAAGAAGAATGAAAAGAAGAATGAAAAGAAGAAGAAGAAGAATGAAAAGAAGAAGAAGAAGAATGAAAAGAAGAATGAAAAGAAGAAGAAGAATGAAAAGAAGAAGAAGAAGAATGAAAAGAAGAAGAAGAAGAATGAAAAGAAGAAAGAGAAGAAGAAAGAAAAGAAGAATGAAAAGAAGAATGAGAAGAATGAAAAGAAGAATGAAAAGAAGAAGAAGAAGAATGAAAAGAAGAATGAGAAGAAGAATGAAAAGAAGAATGAAAAGAAGAAGAAGAAGAATGAAAAGAAGAATGAAAAGAAGGAGAAGAAGAAGAAGAAGAATGAAAAGAAGAAGAAGAATGAAAAGAAGAAGAATTCCAGTACAGCAAAAAGTGTATCTGCAGAGAGCTCCGCTATTTCTGACAGTTCTCTGACAGTTCCTTCACATTTACAGCGGTTGAAACATTGTATCTATTTATTTCCGAATAAAAACATCTGTATCCTAAATGGAAACAAATAGATACAATGTTTCAACCGCTGTAAATGAACTGTCAGAACTGTCAGAAATAGCGGAGCTCTCTGCAGTGACACTTTTGCCGGCTGATCGGGAAAAATTCGATTCGTGTACCCGAAGTTTGCTAAAATTCGGATTCGATGCGAATCGAATTTTTCCTGATATTCGAAACTAATTCCACTTCGCCAGGTTCGATTCGCTCATCTCTACTGATGACACATAAATGTATCTTCCTACTCCTCACCTCACCCCTTCAGTCTCCTGTTGTATTACTAACCTACTAAGTGACATATCAGCATGGATGTCACTCCACTTCCTCAAACTTAATATTTCTAAACCTGAGCACATACTATTCCCTCCAGCCCGTGCCCTCTCCCATGACTTCTCCATCAAGATCAATAATACAACCATTAGTTCCTCCCCTCATGCCAGGGTACTAGATGTATTCCTGGACTCCCATCTGTCCTTTCAGCCCCAAATCCAACCACTGTCCAAATCTTGTAGACTTCACCTTGGTAACATCTCCAAGATACACCTTGAGGTCAACACAGTGGACAAGGGGGCACTCTTTACATCTGGAGGAAAAGAAATGTAATCTCCAAACACGGAAAGGTTTCTTCACAGTGAGAGCTGGGAAAATGTGGAATAGACTCTCTCAAGAGTTGGTTCTGGCCAGCTCAGTGGATTGCTTCAAAAAAGGCCTGGATTATTTCTTAGATACACAGAATATAACTGGATACTAACATTTATAGGTAAAGTTACATTAAAGGTATAACATGCACTTTGTTTTGGTCGGATGAATCATTAATACTTACCCGTCCATTGTTTGCATTAATTTGTGCGTTTAAGTTGGTGCATGTTATACCTTTAATGTATTTCTTTTAATCCGGATGTGCATACGCTAATTTCTTCTCACTACATGCTCAAGCGCTGCATTTTTGGTGTTTTTATTTGTCTATGAGGAGGTTATACGAGGTTTACCTTCATGCTAGCAGCTTGAATCTTTGAGACCAAGCGCTCGTCTTTTATCCCATTTTACTATAGGTAAAGTTGATTCAGGGAATATCCGATTCCCTCTCGGGGGATCAGGAAGGAATTTTTTTCCCAGCAGGTGCAAATTGGATCATGCTTTGCAGGGTTTTTTTTTTGCCTTACTCTGGATCAACTGCGGGTATAGGATTATAATTTTTTTTTTTTTCTATGGTTGAACTGGATGGACTTTTGGCTTTTTTCAGCCAGACTAACTGTGTAACTATGTAACATCTGTTATTAACCATTGAAATCACTGAGCAACTTTGTCACTCCCTTGTTATCTCTCTACTTGACTATTGTAACTCCCTTCTTATTGACCTACCTAATGGCAAGCTATCCCCTCTTTAGTCTATCATGAATGCTGCTGCCAGACTTGCGCACCTTACCAACCATTTCGTGTCTGCCATCCCTCTCTTCCAATCCCTGCACTGGCTTCCCATTGCCCAACGAATAAAATTCAAAACATTAACAATAACATAAAGTATAAAGCCCTTTATAACTCTGCCCCAAATTACATCACCAATCTTGTCTCCAAATATCATCCAAGCCATCCTCCCACGACCTCCTGCTCTCTAGCTCCCTTGTCTCCTCCTGCCACGCTCATCTCCAGGTCTTCTCCAGAGCCTCCCCGTCCTCTGAAACTCCCTACGCCAATCTATCCAACTATTGCCTACTCTGCCCACTTTTAGAGGATCTCTGAAAACCTATTTCTTCAGGGAAGCCTATCCTGCCTTCAGCTAATGACCAAATCTTCTATTTCTCCTATCAGTTCATTCCCCACAGTTATTACCTTTTGTACCACTAGCCCCTCCCTCTTAGATGTTAAGCACCAAGGAGCAGGGCCCTCCTAACCTTCTTGTATTGAACTGTATCGTTGCTGTATTGTCTCTTTTTATATTGAAAAGCGCTGAGCAAACTGTTGGCGCTATATAAATCCTGTAAAATAATAATAATAAAAAAAATTATATATACACATACTGTATACACTGTACATATGGTACAAAATATATTAACTAACAAGACTAAGTTGGTTGGCTAAGATGACTCCTGCTGAATTAATTAAAGTGAAATTAACTACTTTCTGCCTGCCCACAGTGCTTTTACTGTGGACAAGTGGCATGGCCAGGTTCAACAATGTGAATATACAGTATGTTGCTGAGCACATACGCACCGGAACGCCCCCTGGGGTGTGCTGCTCACCTCACCCGTAACTCCCTGATCTCCTCCCAGAGTAGTACAGTGTCTCTATGGTGACACTGAACTACTCTGATAAAAGTATGAAAAAAAATTGTAAAAAAAAAAAAAAAAGTTAAAAGAAATAAGTTTAAAAAAATTGAATAAAAGGACCGGTACCCTGGTACATCTGTTTAGTTGTTTACACTGGCCCACTAGATCTTGAGTTTACAGTCCCAGGTAGTATTATCCTCTGATCCTGACACGATGTACAGGTTTGCATTTAGTTGGCCTTATAATTAGTGTAGCTTGGTATTTGAGATCAGTTAGGGTCAGTGTGAGATCGGTTTTTGCTTTGCTTTCCCTCATACATGTCAATTTAGATGCTTTGTAAACACATGGCATGTGCATGGTTAAGACACGTCATGTACACCATATGCATTAAACTTTAACAGAATGGTTTTGGATTAAGCTTAGGTCAGGGCTTTAATCAGGGGCTTGGTGGCTAAGTTTCAGGGTTAGGATAAAGGTTAAGAGCAAAAGACTGGATTTGAATTTTAGGTCTTGGTTAATGGTTAAAGTTCATTTTTAACTCCAACCCTTTCTGACCACCAGTATCTAACTAATTGCTATACAAAAAAAAACATAATCTAAAAGCCTTATTTACTTACCTGTAGCTGCAGTCATGTGATACTTTATTTCCTTCCTGGTTTGAGTCCCTCTTTGGGTGTTCACATCAGTGCCTGCCGGATAAGGAAACTTCCTATTGGAAGTGCTGTATCAACTTTCCCCCCACTCAGGAAACAGCAGTCATGTGGAACCTGGATGGGGTACTTGTGAGACCTGGATGGGTTAGTATATCTGACTTTGCAAGGTATGGGAAACATGCCTCATAGAATGGGTTACTTAGGCAGGACTGGTAATAAAAATATATTTTTTTTGCCCGCAGTGGGGCTTTTAAAAGGAAACTATGATAAATGGTTTGGTGTCAATATTATTTTATCTGGTTTTTTTTTAAGTGGAATTACAGTTAAAATTAAAATCTGTCCTTTCCTTGTATGAATAATAACTCAAACGTTTATATTATGCATAATTATATTTTCTGATTGTCTGATTAGAAACCACAATCTAAGCTAGACAATCAGCAATTCTCCTGATCTGACAAAGGTGTGCCTGCACAGCTGACTTTGGTTTCTCACAGGCACTTCCTGGAACCATTGTTGGTGTAAGTATGGCACACAGCTCCACCCAGCCCTGACCCTGTCCTGATCTGGCACCACCCCCTTTCCTTCTGTCTGGCTTCCTTTTAGCATAGAAATACCCTCAATGCCCACCGACTAAGCCTATCTACACAGAAATGATGCCACTATCAGGCAAGAGATATGGCCCCACAGTGATCACGTAACTGTGCTGTATTTTAAAAAAAACAAGGTAAAAAGTAACATGAAATATACATTTTAAACATACCAATATTGTAATATGATGGAACTTATTGCAGGGAGTTAAGCTTTTCCTTTCACTTGAAGTTTACAGGTTTTTAAACTGGAAGGATTGTGGATGGTGGATCACCTAGGTTTCTCACATACACATGGTAAGGGACTCCAGGGTTTATATCTAATGCTGAGAAACAAACTTTGTATTTTCTCAGAATCCTAATGTGTTCTGTTCTGAGTCCTGGAATCCAGATGCTTTGTAGAGCTTTGAGTGGGATAAAACCTCCATTCCTAGGTCCACATCTTAATTGGTAGCCAGACCTCATTATTCTAAGAGTGTGGATAAACTGGTGTCCCTTACTGAGTGACATACTGCTACCTATGCTAACTTCAGAATCTGCCCTCCAATTGGCAACCCCTGGAAACAGGAAAACATCAACCTTTGCTATAACTGTTCCTTTTTTATCAAAGGGGTAGGCTTATAAGGAGAGGGGTGAGACACCAGTGCATACCAGATATAAACAAGCTACTAGCCCAACAGGAGTCTTTTCCATCAGAGGGGCAAAGCATATTAGGTGCTGTAGATGCCAAGGACTGGGACATGTGGCTGACTGGGAAATGTAAACTGCCCCATTAGAACATGTGGCTGTGTAATTTAAGCCGAGGAAGTGCATGTTATAATTTTCTAAGCCTGTTGTCCCAACACACACCAAGGAACTAAGACTGGAAAGCAGTTATATCCTACTACAATAGAAGGATATTCAATGGAGGCATTATTAGACTCTGAAAACCTCATCTTAGTTAGTCTGATGGACCCTGATAAGCTCGGAAAAGACAAAATGGGAATACTTTGTATACATGGTGATGCCAAAGAGAGATATGCTATGTGCAGTATAGAGCTAAGATCTCCTGTGGCTGCTCCCACTCTGGCATTGGCTATTGGGATAGCAGTTTCCCCCTCTGCTGAGGTTCAGGGCAGAGTCCAGGAAGGTCAGCAGTGACAAGAGCCTGACTGAGTCAAACAGTTGTAGAGTAATGCTGAGGAGCCAGTTAGGAGCTAGAGCTTTGGCTAATTGTGGTTCTGTGCAAAGGCAGCCTGGTAAGTACCCTTTCATTTTATATCCAGCTTTTGGGGCTATTAGGGCTTAGGCCTTAGGGATAAGGGTCAGTCTAGCTTGAAGGATCACCTAGTGGTTTTGGGGGCAGCAAGCACCAGAGTTGTGCAGCAGTCAGTTGGTTTCAATGGCTTAACAGGCCCTATGCCAAGCAGGGGCGTATTTACCACAAGGCACACAAGGCATTTGCCTAGGAACATATGCGGCATGGGGACTAGGTGGGATGCAAGAGAGGCTGCAGGCTGCTTGATGGTGTATACAGAGCCCGTCTGTAATTCCCAGGGATGTACAGAGCTGTAAAGGTGAGTGTCTTTCTCTCTTTCGCAGGGGGGGGGTTGTGTGTTAGTAGAAGGCTCTCTTGGGTGGGGGGGATGGGGCAGGGGTGTTGTTGGCTACTGTCAGACTGTTGGGGGGGGGGCAGTCTGGTGTTGGTGTCAGGCTCTCTCTCTGCCAGGGAGGGGGGGTGTCTAATTTTTGTGTTGCCTAGGGCAGCACAAACCCTAAATACACCACTGATGCCAAGGGTGGAGTTTTTTAAAGGCTTTAGAAATTTATATGTAAAGTGGATTAGAGAGGGCGTCTTAATTGGGGCCTGAAAATGCATGGGTCCCTGCCAGACCCTTGCTTTCACAGCAGATACCAAGAGGGTCATATACACTTTTCATGGAGGGGCAGACATCACCTGTTGCAGCACCTGCCCCTTTTGTTTTAGCACTAGGTCCATACCAGTTCAGAGAACAGCACCAGCTGCAACCCTGTCAGGATAGCCTAAGAAGAAGGATGATGAGGTGGGCTACGAGGTCTGGCTTTCAGAATCCGCAAAAGGTCAAGTTTATATCTGTTTCGGGGTCCATGGTGGCATGGTTTGCTGCTGCCAATGCCACTTAAGCATGCCCCCCTTTACAATTTTTTAAAACTTATACTCATTTTAGAACAATTTAGTACATGATTTACAAGATTCTCGAAGCACTATGGGTTAGCCATGAAAATAGCACAGGGAACAAAGCTTTCTTTTCAGCTTCATTAACCACTTGCCTACTGGACACTTATACCCCCTTCCTGCCCAGGCCAATTTTCAACTTTCAGCGCTCTCACACTTTGAATGACAATTACTCAGTCATGCAACACTGTACCTATATAACATTTTCTGCATTTTTTTCACACAAATAGAGCTTTCTTTTGGTGGTATTTAATCAGCACTGGGTGTTTTATTTTTTTGCACTTATAAATTAAAAAAGACCGAAAAGTTTGAAAAAAATGTGTTTTTCCTGGTTTCTGTTATTAAATTTTGCAAATAAGTCACTTTTCTTTATAAATTTTAACCAAAATTTATACTGCTACATTTCTTTGGTAAAAATAACCCAAATCAGTGTATATTATTTGGTCTGTGTGAAAGCTATAGAGTCCACAAGCTATAGCACCAATCATTGAAAATTGATCATACCTGATAACACCTGATGTACTCATTTTCTGAGGCCCTAACATGCCAGGAAAGTACAAATACCCCCAAATGACCCCTTTTTTGGAAAGTAGACATCCCAAAGTTGTAATTTTTTCCCATATTGAAGTTTTTGTTTTTTTTTCACAAGATTGTCATAATAACAAATTATTTCTGACACACAGCACAGGCATACTTTCAACTACACCCCAAAACACATTCTGCTACTCCTCCTGAGTATGGTGATACCACATGTGTGAGACTTTTCCATAGCCTGACTACATAGAGAGGCCCAACATGCAAGGAGCACCATCAGGTGTTCTAGGGAGATACTGTAAATGAATGACATATCTAATATCTTGACTACCTATTACACTATTGAAGGCTCTGAAGCACCAGGACAATGGAATTACCCACAAAATGACTCCATTTTGAGAAGAAAACACCCCAATGTATATTCTATGAGGCATGATGAGTCTTTTGAAATGTCATTTATTTTCATAAGTTTTTGGAATATGTGGAAAGAAAATGAAAACATATTTTTTTTACACAAAGTTGTCTATCTATATGATATTTCTAACACATAGCATGTAAATACCAAAAAATACAAGCCAAAATACATTCTGTTACTCGTCCTGAGTATGGCAGTACCACATTTGTGTGACTTTTTTTTACAGACTGGCCACTTTTTCACAACCTGGATCATTTTTGAAGGCCCTTCATATTTCTAACACATAGCATGTACATACCAAGAATAATTCCCCAAAATACATTCTGTTGAGCAAAGGGTAAAAAAGATTACCTGTGGTTTTACTAGTGCAGTTGTCCACAGAAGAGAGCTTTGGCCCAGGCAGCAGGCAGAGACGTGATCAGCGACATCAAAAGCAATTATCCAGACAGCAGGCAGGAATATTGTCCAAAGTATGTACAGGCAGCAAGCAGACATATTGTCAGCACAACCAAAGCATTGTTCCCACTGCTTAAAATGGGTTCGTAATCCAAATCAAACTCAGAGAGCTCCCCGCTGCTCTTGTCAGTCATGCTTAGGATTTGCTATGCCTCCTCACAGGAAATTATTTTTTTTAGACATATTGGGACATATGTGGCTGCACTGATGGGTGCTGATTAGGCTGCTCTAATGAGGCTGCACTGATGGGTGCTAAAGATGCTGCACTGCTGGGTGCTAAAGATGCTGCACTGCTCGGTGCTAAAGATGCTGCACTGCTGGGTGCTAAAGAGGCTGTACTGCTGGGTGCTGATGAGGCTGTACTGCTGGGTGCTGATAAGGCTGCACTGATGGGTGCTGATGATGGTGCACTGATGGGTGCTGATGGCGGTGCACTGATGGGTGCTGATGAGGGTGCACTGATAAGTGCTGATGTGATTTGATGAGGCACTGATGAGATTGCACTGATGTGAACTAATGCACTGCACTGAGGCTGCACTGATAAGCTGGCACTGATGTGCACTGATGAGGCAGCACTGATGGGTGTTAATGAGGATCCACTGATAGGGCGACACTGATAAGTGGCACTTATGTACACTGATAAGCTGCAGTAATGAGGCAGCACTGATGGTAACTGATGAGTACTAATGTGCACCGATATGCTGCAATGATGAGGCGGCACCGATGTGCAGTGATAAGCTGCAGTGATGAGGCAGCAGTGATGGGCACTGATAAGCTGCAGTTGAGAAAAAGGAGAGAAGCGCCTCTAATTGCAATAAGTCTTTTAATTCAAGTCTAAATGTAGAAACACTCACATGTGTGAAGTAATCATAAGCATAAAAACCGTGGTTAACAATCGTTAACGGTGGGGTGGTAACCCGGGTGAAGAGCCGTCATCTCTCTGCGATGTGGGGAGGTCAGCTCTCGGCTGGAACAGCGTGGTGGCTGGAGGGGGAACAGCGGTGAGGCCATTTGGAAGCCTTGCCCTCAGTGCCACACGGAATCCTACGCTCTTCATACAGTAGCCACTAATACCACCATCACCCATACTACCATTTCCCAGGACTTTGCAGTGTTTGCGCTGTTACAACCCTTCCTTATTTTTACTGATAAGCTGCAGTGATGAAGCAGCACTGATGAGCACTGATGTTCAGTAATAAGCTGCAGTGATAAGGCAGCACTGATGGGCACTGCCGAGCCCTCACTGATGGGCACTGATGTGCATTGATGAGCACTGATAAGCTGTAGTGATAAGGCAGCACTGATGGGCACTGCTGAGCCCTCACTGATGGTCACTGATGAGCCCTCACTGATGGGCACTTATGAGCACTGATAAGCTGCAGTGATGAGGCAGCACTGATGGGCACTGATGTGGACAGATGGGCACTGATATGCACAGATGGGCACTGATATGCACAGATGGGCACTGACAATGCACAGATGGGCACTGATGAACACTAATATGCACAAATGGGCACTGATGAGCACTCACTGGTGGGCACTGATGAGCACAGATAGGGCACTTATGAGCACTGATTACAAAAAACTCACTGTGTAGCAACTGATTCTCTCTTCTTTCCTCACACCCGGTATCGGTGTCAGAAAAGGAGAGAGAAGACCCAAGCATGACCCCTCTGTGTTTACATTTGTGATTGCTCATTATTGGACAGAGCGATCACGTTGCAAAGGGCAGATGTGATTGGCCCTTTACCTCTATTCATGATGTGCTGTGTTCAAGGCACACAGCCGTCACCTACAGTTCCTGATGCACGCCACCGGGGGGCGTGCGGGAAGCGCTATCATGGTAGTATGACGCCCTCTCAGAACTGGCCAGCCATGGTGTAGCTGTCATACGGCTATTACCTGGTCGGCAAGTGGTAAAATACTAAATGAGCCATCTGATCAATGATGACTTACTGATGATTCATTCCAGTTCTGTAAACAACAGACATCTTTGAGTATAGCTGGAAGCTGAAATAGCTCAGGGTGTGAAAAGAGACTAGAACTCCATCTGAGAGTCCATCACAACTGCCATCAGGGGAGTATAGGGGGAGCTCTGTGTCTTCCCAGAATGGCAGCTCTTCCTCCATAACCACCTTCAGAGGTAATTGTATGTGAGTACTTCTGGGCTAGATGTAGAGGTAGAAGTAATGGGCAGTGAAGAAGATCCAAATAATTTGTACTTTGAAGCATGCCACAGTCTACACAAGATGTTGATCACAAGGTGATGGCTGTTTCCCTTGGATACACAACATCACGAACAGGGGTAAAGGGCCACGCAAATACTATATTCTATATATACATTTGTGTCAGACCCCGACCGCTCCAGCCCTGGCAGACTGATCACACCAAAACCCTCAAACGACACAGTCGTGCCCTGGAGCGACTATGGTGCAAAACCAAATCCCAACAAGCCTTCACCCGATACAAATCTGCCTTCCACACCTACACCTCCTCCCTCCATACTGCCAAACAAGCCTACTTCCTGACCCTCATCAAGGCCCTCTCCTCCAATCCTCGCCGACTCTTCTCCACCTTCAACTCTCTACTCTCGCCACCCCCACCTCCACCCAGCACCTCACTCACTGCTCTTGAGATTGCCAATCACTTCAAAAACTAGATTGACACAATTCGCAAGGACATTGCCGCAACTCACACGCCTTCTCAACCCGTCCCCTCTCACACAGCTACCCCCTCATCCCCCCTCCCCCTCGACATAACCCACAGGGACTTCGTCGCTGCTCAAACTCCCTCCAACCCCCTTCCCCCTCACTCAGCTACCCCCTCTACACCCCTCTCCCACGGCCCCACCACTGCTCTGACCTCCTCTCCCACCCCACCCTACATTCCTCATACTGAAGCTCCCCCAACACTCCGCACCTTTGACCTTACTACCATCGAAGAAGTCTCCAAGATCCTCTCTGATGCCCGCCTCACCACCTGCCCCCTTGACCCTATCCCCACACAACTCCTACAACCTCCCTCCCCCTCCATCCTACGCTCCCTCACCCACATCTTCAATCTCTCCCTCTCCTCCGGCACTTTCCCTTCCCCTCTGAAACATGCACACATCACCCCCATACTTAAAAAGCCCTCCCTGGACCCCAATGACCCGAACAACCTCAGACCCATCTCCCTGCTCCCATTTACATCTAAACTCCTCGAGCGCCTAGTCTACACCCGCCTATGCTCTCACCTCAACGACAACAACCTCCTCGATCCCCTACAGTCCGGCTTCCGTCCCCTACACTCCACCGAAACTGCCTTACTCAAACTCTCCAACGACCTGCTAACCGCCAAAGCTAATGGCCACTATTCAGTGCTCCTACTCCTTGACCTCTCTGCGGCCTTTGACACAGTTGACCACCCCCTCCTCCTCAAAAAACTACACTCCCTCGGCCTCAGAGATTCTGCTCTCTCCTGGCTCTCATCCTACCTGTCACAACGCTCTTTCAGCGTTACCTATAATGCCACCACCTCCCTCTCACTCCCCCTCTCTGTTGGGGTCCCTCAAGGCTCTGTCCTCGGGCCCCTTCTCTTCTCCATCTACACCTCCTCCCTTGGCCAACTCATACACTCTCACGGCTTCAACTACCACCTCTATGCCGACGACACACAAATCTATCTCTCAACCCCCCACCTCACCCCCTCGGTCTCCGCCCGAATCACACACCTGTTGAGCGACATATCAGACTGGATGTCGCTCCACTTCCTTAAACTGAACCTCTCCAAAACCGAGTTTCTTGTCTTCCCTCCAGCCCGGACACCACCCCCCATTGACTTCTCCATCATGTCCAACAACGCCACCATCAAACCCGCCCCGCAGGCCAGAGTACTTGGTGTCATTTTGGACTCCAACCTATCCTTCCAGCCCCAAGTCCACTCTTTAACAAACTCGTGCAGACTCCACCTCCGCAACATCGCCAAAATCCGCACGTTCCTAACTCCAGAAACCACTAAACAGCTCATCCACTCCCTCATCATATCGCGACTCGACTACTGCAACTCCCTCCTCACTGGCCTGCCTCGCCGCTGGCTATCCCCGCTTCCGTCCATCCTGAATACGGCTGCCAGACTCATTCACCTTTCCAACCGCTCCGTTTCCACCACCCCCCTCTGCCAATCCCTCCACTGGCTTCCGATTGCGCAACGGATCAAATTCAAAATCCTAACGCTGACGTACAAAGCTGTCCACCATACTGCCCCGAACTACATCACTGACCTAATATCCAAGTACCGCCCAGCACGCACACTCCGCTCCTCACAAGACCTCCTTCTCTCTAGTTCCCTGGTCTCCTCCTCCCATGCCCGCCTCCAGGACTTCTCCAGGGTGTCACCCATCCTCTGGAACTCCCTGCCCCAACCCATCAGATTATCACCTACTCTCCTCTCCTTTAGGCGCACCCTGAAAACCCATCTCTTCAGGGAAGTCTACCCCGCCCCCTGTCAGACACTAGAGGACTTCTTGAGAATGTCTGTTTGAACGAAACTAGTCAGGACCAGGGGCGGACTGACAACTCATGGGGCCCCCGGGAAATAGGGGATCATGGGGCCCCTGTGTCCTTGCCCAAACTCAAAAAAGCCTATGAAAAAGGTACCAGGGGCATCTCATGGGGCCCCCTACTGACCTCGGGCCCTCGGGCAGTGCCCTAGTTTCCAAATGGTCAGTCCGCCCCTGGTCAGGACATAGCCTCAGTGCTAACATCATGCCCCTGCATGATTCCTGGTCATCACCGGCTGTTTTTTGCTGTCACTTTGTTGTAATTGGATGACTGGCTCTGTTTTACAATAAACCTTTATTTAAAACGGAGCTCCACCCAAAAGAGGAAGTTCCACTTTAACTACTGGTCCTCCACTCCCCGTGAGGAATTAGCACCTTTGGGGAGTGGGTACCCAATTTTCACAAATACCCGCTCCCACTTCTGCTGCGATTGTCTAGACGATCAGAAGCAGAAATTGCCCCCCCATAGTCTTCTGGGACACATGATAGGTCCCAGAAGACTATGGGACCATTCACAAGGTGCAGCGCTACTCCACATGCGCAGTGGGCACAATGCTGTAAAACAAGCTGTTCCCACACTTAAGATGTCAAAGCCAGGAAGTGAAACCGGCTGCGGTGAGTACACTGCTGGATCATGGGACAGGTGAGTGACTGTTTTTTGAAAGTCAGCAGTTACAGTTTAAACTTCTACACTATCACTGGCTTTTTGTTGGCTCCTTGTTGAGGTCTGTCTGTTCCCGTTGGAGTTGCCTTTTGCTGCTACCTAAGAGGAGTGAAAGTGCATATACCTGAGGAAGATTTGTGCCTGAGAAACATGCTGTGTCTGCTGTATCTGTTACAACTTATGGTCTGGTGAGTGTGCACTTGATTAAGCTGGTGGCACTCTGTGTTTTCATTACAATAAAGGGATCAGCTAGATGGTGGAATATCTTTTTTATCTGAATATACTGTATATGGACCTTGATTTAAGATAATTTTCTCATCTGGCACATTAAGCACTTGCCTACCAGTCACGTACCTGGCACGTCACCAGTCTTCCAGTGGTTGTACCAAGATGATTCATCATCATGGTACTGTTATTTGTAGCCAACGGTTGACTTTCTTGTAATAGCAATCAGAGTGACTAACTAGTCACTCGATCACTATTACAAGCCTCCTTCCGCCACTTTCATGGAATCTCCCATCCCACCGGGACTCCTTATTGACTAGCCAGTGCTGGCGATCATGCTGGCTAGTCATGGAGCCAGACAAAGACCATATCGGCATTGTTTGGGTCCATTAAATAGTAAACTGGAAGTGACAACTTGACATCACTGGTTTACTCAGAAACAATCAGCGCCATTTTTAAAACATAAAAGCATTCAATCACACTGATCTTGGTGTGATTGAATGCTTTTAAGGGCAGAGGAGGGATTTGAGGTCTTTTTCACTCCAGATCCCTCCATAAAGAGTACCCGTTACAGGCCTATTATTGTCACAAAGGAACAAAAAAAATTGTTTTAAAGTGACAGTGAAAAAAAATTAAAGTGCTCCTGTTCCCCCATGCTTACATGCAAAGGGAACACACGCGTCTGTCAGACACTCAAACAGCAATCGTCACACACATCACCGCGAACATCAGATGATAGGCATTAGTTCTAGCACCAGACCTCTGGAAATCTAAATTGGTAACCTGTGAAAGCTTTTAAAGCGTTGACTATGGATAGTAAAATTTACGTTGTTTGTCGCCATTGCATGGTTGTTCACAATTTTAAAGCATGACATGTTTGGTATCTATTTACTCAGTGCAACATTATCTTTTATATTTTACAAAAGATTGGGTTATAAATTGTTTTTTGTGCATTAAAATTAAAAAAAGTGTATTTTTAAAAATTGTATTGTGTTTGAATAACCGCTGCGCAAGTACCGTGTTACATAAAAAATTCCAAAACCCACCAATTTATTCTCTAGGGCAGGGGTCCTCAAACTACAGCCTGTGGGCTGGATATGGCCCACCAAAGACATATATCTGGCCTGCTGAGCCAGCCAAAAAAAATAAAAAAACGGTGCTGGCCGGCAAATAGCTAGGCTGCTCGCTGGGTCCTCGGCCACAAGGACCCAGCAAGCAGCAGCCTGGAAGGCCCTAATTTCACCTGCTGCAGACAGAGAAGCAACAGGAGAGGAGGAGAGCACACCAGGCACCAGGTACAGTGCTATATTGCGGTATCCAGTGTATTAGTTTACAGTGTATTGTGGTGTTCAGTGTGTTAGTTTACAGTGTATTGTGGTGTCCAGTGTGTTACAGTGTATAGTGCACTTTGGTGTCAAGTGCATTACAGTGTACAGTGCATTGCGGTGTCCAGTGCATTACAGAGTACAGTGCATTGCGGTGCCCAGTGCATTACAGTGTACAGTGCATTGCGGTGTCCAGTGCGTTACAGAGTACAGTGCATTGTGGTGTCCAGTGCACTATAGAGTAGAGTGCATTGCGGTGTCCAGTGTGTTACAGAGTAGAATGCATTGCGGTGTCCAGTGCGTTACAGAGTAGAGTGCATTGCGGTGTCCAGTGCGTTACAGAGTAGAGTGCATTGCGGTGTCCAGTGCGTTACAGAGTACAGTGCATTGCGGTGTCCAGTGCGTTACAGAGTACAGTGCATTGCGGTGTCCAGTGCGCTACAAAGTACAGTGCATTTTGGTGTCCAGTGCATTACAATGTATAGCGCATTTTAAATATTATATTATTTTCCTGTTTTTCTTTGCACTACAAATAAGATACGTGTGGTGTGCATAGGAATTTGTTCATATTTTTTTCAAACTATAATCTGGCCCCCCAACAGTGTGAAGGTCAGAGAACTGGCCCCATATTATAAAAATTTGAGGACCCCTGCTCTAAGGCCTCTGCTTTAAAATATGTATATATAAAGTTTGGGGGTTCAAAGTTGTTTTCTAGCAAAAAAAACTGATTATTACATGTCAACAAAAATGCCAGAAACATCCTGGTCCTTAAAGCGGAGTTCCAGACTTTTTCTTTTCTCCCCTGAAAGACAATGCTCTCGATCTTCACAGTCCATTTTGGCAATATATATATATATATATATATATATATATATATAAAATGTTTGTGTATATATGTATATATATATACATATATAAAAAAAATGTTTTCCCAAAATATCTTTTATTGATAATTTCCGTCTCCACTTCCGCTCCCGGTCGCCTAGGTGATCTCATCATCATCAGACATTCCCTAGGGCTTCAGGGATATTGGTGCCATCTATCCCAGCAGTCCTAGGGAATGCCTAATACCAAAATCTCCTGTTATTGTAAGACTGGACGTGACGCGGTTGCGAGGATTTCTTCACACTGCTCAGGTGAGTAGCCAGCTGCACAATCTCCCGGAAGAATGTCCGAGCAGGCTTCAGGTGCCCACACTTAATATGACAGCATTCATAATATGAGGGTGCAGAAAGTAATTTTTTTTTTGTATAAGGAAAGCAAAGGATTATAGGTACATGTGATCTCAACTTGCATTGCATAAACTGCCACTCTCACGTGGGTGTCTTTAGAAAAAAAACAATTAAACGGCTGGAACTCCGCTTTACGTGGTTCTAAACACTGTTTATTTATTTATTTTTGTACATTTTTGTTATATTAACTGGCATTACATCATTTCACAATATTGTAAATTTTTAGGTTTGGGTATATCAAACGTTGTTTGCCAGCAGCCACATGTGTTGTGACAGTGAAGATCCATTACCATACGTTTAGCACTTTTTAAAGGCATAGAATATATTTACAGTAGAACTTGCAAAGCCCAAGCATTATATTGTTATGGTTATATATTTTCATGAAAAATAATATACATAGACAATGTGTTTCTCACTGAGTGAATATGAATAATCTTTCCAGTCAAAATGTGGAAACATTTAGTTCTTTTTTACAAATCGATAGTATTGATCTGAGAAACACTTGCCATTTTATTACTTTTAAATGAAATCTCCAGAGTAATGACATTTGTTTGCTCAATGAGGAATATTTGTGTTTTTATTTACTTTGTCATGAAAAGAAAATAAAGGCAATTATTGCAACGCCTATTAAAGGATAAGTTCGCCTTTTAGACAAAAATAATAAATGCACATTTTTTTTGCTGGTACAAAAATGCGCATTTATTATTTTTGTCCAAAGGAGCCTGGAAAGCATTGCACCAGCGATCAGTAGATTGCTGATGCCATGCAGGTCTCCTTCAAACATGTCAGAATATCTGCTTGCCATACGGGATGTACGAGATGTACGGGATGTGCGGTCAAGCAGATATTCTGACAGGAAGTCAATGAACTAACACAGTGCTCCACAGCGCCATGGTGGTTCATTGAAATCTACAAGCCCACAGCCGCTAAGGCCATCGGGACTTGAAGTTCATTCATTCACAGAAGTCCGTGAATGAGCGACGTGGCCGTGTGGGCGAAGCCCCGTACGGCCGCAATGTTTTCAAATTTGACAGATAGTACAGGGAACTTCTCCCCATACTGTCAGAAGGAGCGGAGGCGGCGGCGGCTATAAATGGGCTATAGCAGATTGACGGCCAGGTGGGACACTCGCCATTTTGACTGGGCGGCATATGACGACCTGTCAAAATGAGCCGATCACTCGGCTGCGCAGCGTCGTGATCTGTCACCAGCTGTGTCCACGGGACACAGCCAATGACATATCACTACACCAGCCCATTGCCAGTGTCATGTGACTGCTGTGACCAATCACAGCAGATCACATGTTGATTATATACAATAGATGGCTTCCTGTCATGCCATCCATTGTATACAGTTATGTTGTTAGCTGTGACTGGTCAAGGCAGTCACATGATACAGACAGGGCCAATCACAGCCCATCTGTATCATTTGATAAGCTTTGCCCAATCACAGCTAATCACAACAAAAGACTGAATGAATCAGTTTCATTCAGTAACAATGATTGCAAATATCAATGAAATACATTATAAAATTGGCCTGGGCAGGAAGGGGGTATAAGTGCTCAGTATTGAAGTGGTTAAAGTACATAGATGTCTATTGAATCACATATCTCACATATCTAATCCTGGGATTAATTTAGCAACATATGCATGGCAGAAATCCTGTGGTGCAAAGATTTATCAGTTGTCAAAAAACTGGCTTAAAGTAGTTCAAAAGCCAAAATTTTGTTTTACTTTAATACATTCCCTGCATAAAAGTAAAAATGTTTTACATCTTGCTGTTCTTCCTCACCTCCCTAAATACTTACCCGAGTCCTCAATCGATCCAACATTGTGCACAACTGCATCTCTTCTCTCCTCTCTTTCCTTTTACATAGGGACACGGGCAGCAGCAGGAGCCAATGGCTCAATCAAATGCTATGAGGTGGAAGGGGGGCGTGGCTAAGTCACACCGTGTGTGTCTATGGAGCACAGCCCTATAGACACACACAGCTCAGGAGCAAGCATGCATGTGTGTACCCATAATAGACAGCTTGCTATGGGGGCAGATAGAAAAGAGGAGGAGCCAAGATTGCCAGTGGAGGACCTCAGAAGAGTAAGTTTGGGGATACTCTGTGATATACTATTACACAGAACAAGTTAGTATACCATGTTTATTATTTTATTTAAAAAAATTACTTTAGTAATACTTAAAGGTGGCTGTAGAATTATAATTGATGTCAGTGTGTGTTTTTTTTTTTTAATTAATGGGTACATGAACACACACAATCATCTCCCCATACAATCTATAAATTCTGAGATGTAACAATATTGGTTGGTCAAAAAAATCCATCACGGCTCAACTTTCTCCCCAAAAACATTCAGTGGGGTTTTGCAAGGTATTCTAAGCATAACTGTTGTGTTATTTCTACTGGGCATTAAATACAAGAACTGCAAAATACTCATGGAGTGAGGACATTTCCATATATCTCACAGTGATATCACTGGTGTTGTGTATTAATGGATTCCCTCTACATTGTGGTGCATCGGTGGTGTCCTCTAACTGCTCTGCATGTACTATATATCAATAATATGTGAATACCTTCCAATTATCCTAGTGGGGTGAAGTAGTGATATTATCCCAAGCCACATGTAGCAGATGTATTCCCACTGGCAGCTCTGGCAGTTCTATCACTGTTTTAAGAAAACACTAAGCCTATGACAGTGGTGGGCAACCTTTTTTTTTCAACTGAGCCAAATCTCGCCAAAACCATGATTGAAATTTATTTTGAGAGCCACATTTTTAAAACTGAAAATACATCCCCCATATAGTAATTCACCCCCCATAGTAATTCATTCCCCATATAGTAATTCGTCCCCCATAGTAATTCATCCCCCATATAGTAATTCATCCCCCATAGTAATTCATCCCCCATATAGTAATTAATCCCCCATAGTAATTCATCCCCCATAGTAATTCATCCCCCATATAGTAATTCATCCCCCATAGTAATTCATCCCCCATAGTAATTAATCCCCCATATAGTAATTCATCCCCCATAGTAATTAATCCCCCATAGTAATTCATCCCCCATAGTAATTAATCCCCCATATAGTAATTCATCCCCCATAGTAATTCATCCCCCATATAGTAATTCATCCCCCATAGTAATTCATCCCCCATATAGTAATTCATCCCCCATATAGTAATTCATCCCCCATAGTAATTCATCCCCCATAGTAATTCATCCCCCATATAGTAATTCATCCCCCATAGTAAATTATCCCCCATAGTAATTAATCCCCCATAGTAATTAATCCCCCATATAGTAATTCATTCCCCATAGTAATTAATCCCCCATAGTAATTCATCCCCCATAGTAATTAATCCCCCATAGTAATTAATCCCCCATATAGTAATTCATCCCCCATAGTAATTAATCCCCCATAGTAATAGTAATAGGGATCCTGCAATTGAGGAGACTCACCCCTTTCTAGGAATGTAACAGGTAGACAACTTAAAGTAACTATACATAGCAGTATTAATGCACCCAGCTTATATTTCTAACATGAAAACATGTCACCACACCTGTATGAGATTAATATAAAGTTTATATAAAGCAGCCACATAAAACAGGATGCATAAGAATAACATTCAGGAATTACAATTTAGCATAAATTGGGAGGTTGCAATTATATCCGGGTATATGTGCATGTGGTATACAGAATACCTCCAACCATGGGTTATAGTGCAGTCCGGTTGCAGGGGCCCCTGGAGTGGTGAGAGTCAATAAGATGCACGCTTCCACTTTAGATGCTGTGATGGCGTCCAAGTAACATGCGGATGATTGCACTGCTTGTCTGAAGATCAGCGATGCATCACCTAAAAGGATAAAATGCCCTATCTAGCCTTACTCTTAGTCCCTATCCCTAAACTGGGCTGTCACTGCAACTGGGCCTCTATCTGTCTAACTGGCCGTCGGATGCCTAACCTACCTCTAGCCTAATCTATCCAACGCTCCCTATGCTAATCCTAGCTAAAAGGAGATCCAGACCAATAAGGATGTTATGGCTTTAAGCAAAGAGGCTGCAAAGATACACTGCAATTAACAGAAAGTTCACCTGACAGTCTTATGCAGGTGAAAACACTGATCTATATATATATATATATTTAGACAACTATAAGGATTCTGCAGTGTGTAAATAGAATAATGATAATGAACCACAAATCTCTCTCTTACAGAGATATTAGGGTTCCTATACAGAAGTTGAAATATAACAGAGGCAGACCTAATCTGCTTCAGTAACAACTACATAGATAGCAGCCTTGTTAATCTGGATCATTACTCACAGAATCACCATACAGTTCTCCCCAGATACACAGCACATGGCAGGCTGGCACCCTCTGCCTGATACTTCCTGGAAAACAAACTATATAACATCCTGGGGTTTCTTGACCTCCTTGTAGGGGCAGGAAGCACACCTAGGGACTTGTCTGTAATGGGACCTCTATGGTAGTGGCTGTATATGGATGTAAACAAACCACAACTAGTGTATAAAATAACAGTTCCCTACATTACGTTGTGAAGATCCCCGCATATTTACTTCCTTGAATCCTGTGACTGGTATTCACTATGCCCTGTGAGTAGGCACTGCTGTGTCACACATTTCACAGAGCCTGCCTTCTGAACTACAGAGGTGCTGAGGGGAGGAGTTTCAGGAGGTGGAGTCAGTAAAAGAATGGCTTCTAGCAGGCAGCAAGGCACAATGGGAAATGTAGTCGTTAGAAATTGAAAGTAAACTGCAGAGGAAAAGCTGCAAAGCATGCTGGGAATCCAGAAAGTTGTGGAAAAAGATGTTCAGCAGACAGGAAGCCCTCATAACATTAAAAAGGAGATTTTGCAAGTAAACGTATATTAGATTGTCAAACTATTGTTTGTATTTTTGTTACAATACATATGTTATACAATGAAAGTGCATGCTGTGACCATAACATTCCTTTAACATATCTTTTGCTGCTAAGCACACTTACCTGTAAGTAATGTAGATGTCTTCTCCAAAATGCTGACAGGTCCCCAACACACATACTGTCTACTGTTGTGATCACTCTCTGGTTAAGCCATCCATTTATTATCAGCGTAAATGTCCTCACCACAGATCATTCTCATATCCATGCTTTGCACTTCCTCTCCCACATATTTTGGCCACTGTCATATCCTCTGCACTCCTCTCCCACACATACTCCTCCTGTCAGAACCTTACTTTTCCTCTCGCTTCCGCTGTGCATGTCCATACTCTGCAACACTTTTCTTCTGCAGAAACGGTCTGCTATTATACCCTCTGCCTGGTTCTTCTGCACACACTGCTCATTGTCATATTCTCTACATTCTTCTCCTGCACATACTGACCCCTGTCATTCCCTCTGCAATCCTTTATTGCATATACTGGCTGAGGTCAAACTCTCAACGCTCCTGTCCTGCACATACTGCTTTCTGCTGTACCCTTCAACACCTCTCTTGCGGGTACTGCCATTGTCATATCCACCAGCACTCGTCTCCTGCAAGTACTGCCATTGTCATATCCACCAGCACTCATCTCCTGCAGGCACTGTCGCTGTCATATCTACCAGCACTCCTCTCCTGCAGGTACTGCCATTGTTATATCCACCAGCACTCCTCTCCTGCAGGTACAGTCGTTGCCATATCCGCCAGCACTCCTCTCCTGCAGGTACTGCCATTATCATATCCACCAGCACTCCTCTCCAGCAGGTACAGTCGTTGCCATATCCGCCAGCACTCCTCTCCTGCAGTTACTGCCATTGTCATATCCACCAGCGCTCCTCTCCTGCAGGTACTGCCATAGTTATATCCTCCAGCACTCCTCTCCTACAGGTACTGTCATTGTCATATCCACCAGAACTCCTCTCCTGTAGTTACTACTATTGTCATATCCACCAGCACTGCTCTCCTGCAGCTACTGCCATTGTTATATCCACCAGCACTCCTCCCCTGCAGGTACTGCCGTTGTCATATATGCCAGCACTCCTCTACTGTAGGTACTGCCATTGGCATATTTGTCAACACTCCTCTCCTGCAGTTACTGCCATTGTCATATCCACCAGCGCTCCTCTCCTGCAGGAACTGCCATAGTTATTTCCTCCAGCACTCCTCTCCTACAGGTACTGCCATTGTCATATCCACCAGCACTCCTCTCCTGTAGTTACTACTATTATCATATCCACCAGCACTCCTCTCCTGTAGTTACTACTATTGTCATATCCACCAGCACTCCTCTCCTGTAGTTACTACTAATGTCATATCCACCAGCACTCCTCTCCTGTAGTTACTACTATTGTCATATCCACCAGCACTCCTCTCCTGTAGTTACTACTATTGTCATATCCACCAGCACTCCTCTCCTGCAGCTACTGCCGTTGTCATATCTGCCAGCACTCCTCTCCTGCAGGTACTGCCGTTGTTATATCCTACAGCACTCCTCTCCTGCATGTACTGTTGTTGTCATATCTGCCAGCACTCCTCTCCTGCAGGTACTGCCGTTGTCATATCTGCCAGCACTCCTCTACTGTAGGTACTGCCATTGGCATATTTGCCAACACTCCTCTAATGCAGTTACTGCCATTGTCATATCCACCAGCGCTCCTCTCCTGCAGGTACTGCCATAGTTATATCCTCCAGCACTCCTCTCCTGCAGGTACTGCCATTGTCATATCCACCAGCACTCCTCTCCTGTAGTTACTACTATTGTCATATCCACCAGCACTCCTCTCCTGTAGTTACTACTATTGTCATATCCACCAGCATCCTCTCCTGCAGCTACTGCGGTTGTCATATCTGCCAGCACTCCTCTCCTGCAGGTACTGCCATTGTTATATCCTACAGCACTCCTCTCCTGCATGTACTGTTGTTGTCATATCTGCCAGCACTCCTCTCCTGCAGGTACTGCCATTGTCATATCCACCAGCACTCCTCTCCTGCAGGTACTGCCATTGTCATATCTGCCAGCACTCCTCTCCTGTGAATTCTTCCAATGTCATGACCTCTGACAATCCCGCATGCAAAAAAACTTTAATTTCTTCCTTTACTATAAAACAATACATAACTTTTATATTTCTTCTTCTGCATACAAAAGAATTTTTCAGTATAGTTTGTAAAATCCCTGACCAGCAGTACTGAAACGGGCATAAAAATTGTAATTCCACCCAACACTGATCATTTCCCAAAGTCATTTGTTTAAACTGAGCTTTGCCTAAATTATTCATGCATTTTGTTACTTTTCCTTTGTAAGTTTTCATTTTACAGGATTCACATATTCATAATGTGATTCTTTAGCACTAATTGAGCATTGAGCATGCTCCTGATTAGCTGAGAGTTCCACAATTGTTTATATTAATAAATCACAAATGAAATATGTCTCTACATATGCTCAGCTGTTTCAGCATCTGGGACTGTCAACAACTTAAAGTGTTTAAGTTCTGATTTCAACTCTGAATTTTGAGCAACTTGTAAACAACTCTAAACATTAGTTTTTGCATGGTTGCAACAGTTGTAACAGAACTTGTCATGGACCCACTCAGTAGTAGCAGCAGACACTGACAACAGGAGGGGGTTACGTAGATTTACAGTACACCGTTATTCACAAGCCCAATCTTAGAGACAAGTCCATTTAGATCAGCTAGTAAAAAAATAGAATAAATACATAGAACACCTCCATAAACAGCAACACAGAGGATAATGAATGAATGGGCTGCCAATGCACCCTATCATGCTTGAAAATACACGTCACATTTTTGCTAATGCAGTGAACCGCAAGCCACTACTATGAGATGTGCAGGTGCATTGCCATAGTGACCTGGGGTGCAATTCAAAATAAATGGACCCACAATGCAGCAGTATATATTACATGCATTATCACATGCGGAATTGACGATAATGCAGCACACCTGTCTTGGAAATTCGTTTTCAACGAATTTCTCCTTACCGTGAGTGTCTGCAGTTGGATGCGCAGCAATCCCTCATAAAGCTGCGCGAACTTCGCTTACCGCGACTGCAGCTAAACTCCACGATTCCTGCGCCTCCAACTGGTTTAGCTCTGTTGAGATGTGGGGAAAATGGAGCTCCCATTACCCAGGAATGATCACACGACACTCTCAGGTTGCAGTTGGAATTCAATCTGAGCCTGGCTCCAACCCCAGCCTCCTGTTTTATTACAATCACACACACGCCCCCCCACATGAGAGTCAGGTCAATCCCCTCCCACAGAACAATGTATGGGGAGTGTCTATACACAGAATGTACATCCTGATTGGAGCGTCGCCTTCCTCTTATCTATACTGGAAGCCACTTAAACCAGTTGAACCAGTCCTCCCCTCCCCCTGGTGGGCTCTCTGTGGAGAGCAAACTTTCCATCCCTTACATACTATCAGCTCCTAGTAGTATGTACATTCTCTGTACAAGCATCCCTTAGATTAAACAGTGCCAGTCTGTATCTGAATGGGCCCGATACGATCTTTATTAAAACACATCCATCCAGATACAGTTCAGGTCGGTAGTGGCTTGTAAGATATACATGAGCCTATACGCGGAGTTCGCACTGCCCGGTGCCTGGCCATACGAAGTCCATGTGGTACTATGCTGCTGATATGTGAATACAGGCCCGCGGCCTACCGCCGGCGGCATTCGCATCGAATGCTGTGGTGGTATACACGCCGGTCTGTAAGCGCAGGTCTGCCATCTCATCCATTACCGAGCTGAGTACTGTAATATATACATTGTAAATGCGCATGGCCTAATTGCAGCCTTCAGAGCTTTAATTAAACCACACGAGAGACATATGAATAACACTAATATATGACACATTTAAAGCTCAACCTGTAATACAAAATTTCCATGACACACCACAACACATGGCATAAGGAGTTATGTCACTGCTCCTTCTAGATATTAACACTGGGTATTTTAATCGCAACTGCAAAGAAGGATAAACTGGTAGGTATTATTATTATACAGGATTTATATAGCGCCAACAGTTTGCTCAGCGCTTTACAATATAACGGGAGACAATACAGCAACAATACAGTTCAATACAAGAGGGAAAGGAGGGCCCTGCTCCTTGGAGCTTACAATCTAGGAGGAAGGGGCTAAGGTATCACTTAATTATATAAATCAGACTGCAAACATACCTCATCCCTCATCTATCATATAAAAAAACCATAAAAACCAAATGGGACTTTACTGGTACAGAAAGTGGACAACATCATACTATTATAAAACATGTTTATTGAAATATATCTTCCAAAAATTTACCATATTTTGGCTAATCAGCCCAATAAATCACAGCATTGTATGTCATGACATCAAAGTACTCCAGAGGTCAACGTGTTTCACTTGTTCGCTTCCTGAGGACCCCAAAGGAGTTGAAGACAAAAACCACTATGTGAATACTGTTGCCCTCTACTACCACTCATGTTGGCATGTTAGTTTGTGGAGAAAGTTTTCTTTTGGAGTATTATGTAATGATTCTAATTACTTAAATAATGTGTTTCAAATATATGCACATACCGTATATACTCGAGTATAAGCCGACCCGAATATAAGCCGAGGTACCTAATTTTACCACAAAAAACTGGGAAAAACTATTGACTCGAGTATAAGCCCCATCATTAGTATCAGTGGGAGGAATAGTGCCCCATCATTGGTGTCAGTGGGAGGAATAGTGCCCCATCATTGGTGTCAGTGGGAGGAATAGTGCCCCATCATTGGTATCAGTGGGAGGAATAGTGCCCCATCATTGGTGTCAGTGGGAGGAATAGTGCCCCATCATTGGTGTCAGTGGGGAGGAATAGTGCCCCATCATTGGTATCACTGGGAGGAATAGTGCCCCATCATTGGTGTCAGTGGGAGGAATAATGCCCCATCATTAGTATCAGTGGGAGGAATAGTGCCCCATCATTGGTGTCAGTGGGAGGAATAGTGCCCCATTGTTGGTGTCAGTGGGAGGAATAATGCCCCATCATTAGTATCAGTGACACCAATGATGCGGCACTATTCCTCCCACTGACACCAATGACACTTGCTGACCCCTGTTGCAGTATGGTGCTGCTGCAGCCAGCATATGTGGTTGCAGCAGCACCTCTGCACTGCACACTTACCGGCTTTTCCCTCATTCGATTTTCGCGGGTCCGCTCGGCTCCGCCTCCTCGCCCGTGATTGGCCGCCTGTGTACCTTTCCTGAGCTACAGTTCTGGTGGCCAATCACCGGTGAGGAGGCGGAGCCGAGCGGCAGGAGTGAGGGAGTGGCCGGAGTGACGGAAGGAGCAGCTCTTCCTGGATGGATCATCATGGGAGCCAGGTAAGAGACAGCAGCCCTCTGCCCACCCCTGTACGCACCCCCCTTGACGGAGCCTCGCGCCCCGAAGCAGCAGATGTCTAGCGGGGGGCTTTAGAAGCAGCGCTCCCTGCTAGACATCTGCAGACGTTGACTCGAGTATAAGCCGAGGACGCGAACAAGCGAAACGCGTCGACCTCTGGAGTACTTGATGATATACAATGTTGTGATATATTGGGCTGATTAGCCAAAAAACTGGTTTTATGGCACATTTTTGGAAGATACATTTCAATAAACATGTTTTATAATAAAATGATGTTGTCCACTTTCTTTACCAGTTTTTATGGTTCTTTATAGGTATCACTGAAAAGGTGAGTACCAGTGACAGTGTATTCTTAATTTTATGCTTTAACATGCATTGCGTTAAAACAGCCCTGTCTATTCTAACACCACGGTGCACATAAAATTAGACATGATCTTTTTTTTCAGTGCAGTGCACCACAACACACATATGATTCCCACGTGTGCATTGTTGTGTGCAAAATGCATACCCATTGAGATGTGCTGACAAGGTACAAAATGAATGGTACTGCAACTCACCACACTGCAGATTGTGAAATACAACAATGCATTGGTTTGAAGCCAGCCTCAGCCTCATACATACATGAGGAACTAAGGTTAGACAGTAAAAAAAGCTGTGAGCAGGCAGGCTCTTTATTGCATATAAGACGTATTATATCTTGTCTGCAGACAAATAAATGTACCTGCCAGTTTGCAAGGTAGAAGTTACACTAAGCTGCACACATGCACACCTCAGTGCTAGGTGATATGCCATCCTGTGCTGGCCACTCACTAAAAATGGCTGAAAACCCTGCACTTAGAAGAAGACAGGGAGAAGATGCTTTCCCTAGTCAGGGAACTTGTAGATGTTGCATCACTAGAGCAGAGGTATTTGTGGACATTAGTTTCACATTAATTTGTTTATTTACAGTTTGTATTCCTTCATTTTGCTCAAAAAAGTAAAATTTAAAGGTTACAAATACTTGTTATTTTTATTAGCAATAAACAGTCAGGATGGCATCCCACAGAGGAGATAGAGGAACATCCATTCCTCAGTCTCCTCTGTGACAAATGAAGCTGTTTTCAGAGCTGTCATTCCCTGAATTTCTACAGCCGGGGAAGCAGTTGATCAAACATATGTTTGATCAGCTGCTTTGAAGGGCAAGGAAGACATCAGGTAGAGATTTACAAAAGCTGGAGAGTGCAAAATATGGTGCAGCTCTGCATAGAAACCAATCAGCTACAGGGATTTATTGTCAAAGCTTAATTGAACAAGCTGAAGTTAAAAGCTGATTGGATACCATAAACAACTGCACCAGATTCTGTGTGCACCAGTTAAAGTAAATTTCCCTCTAGGTGTCCAATAGATGAACTAGAGAGTCCAGGAACCACCACTGATGGCAGCAGGAGGGGGTCTTTCCCAGCACTGTAAGTGATTGAGCAGCTCACTTGACAGTCTATCACCCACTAACAAAAAATGGTACCAAGATCATGGCTGCAGCTGCAGCCTTGACCCTGGTATAACCACTTGCTATGTAATGAATGGCTAATTGCAAGCTACAATGGTTGTAGCGATTGGGGGATTCTTCAGGAGGATGGAATGGAAGATGAGTGGATGATTGTAAGATCCACCTTCGCATTCATAGAATGCTTTTCAGTCATAGAAGCTGTAGCACTGACTTCTATGAATGGAACAGCTAGGTGGAAAAGGCAGAAATATTCTATTGTTGATGAAAGCCTGTGACAGTTCCCACAGTTCTATTAACCCCCACTGTACCAGAAGATTATGGTGACGGGGTGGGGGGGGGGGGCATCGATAGAGATGAATTTCAGCTAACAGATGAGGCATCAGCACAAGGGACACAACCTATTGATTGTAAGTTATGTCGCTTGTGCTGATTTTTGTGCTTTTCTTATTTTTGGTGCCCTTTAAGCTTGAAACACCTCCATGACAGTCTGGGCTCACAAGAGATAGGTTATATGACACAGGCCCCCTTCTCCCCTCTCCCCTCTCCCCTCGTGATTTCAGGCTCCACAGTTTACCCCTTAATGTCTATATATAACTAACCTCAGTCCCTGACCATGATGCCTCACCAACTGATATTGAGTATAATTACCAGAAATCAAAGGAACTTAGGCGTGGTCTTGGATGTATGGTCCTTTACACAAACAACCTCCCCCACTACATAGAGACACATCTTACCTTGTCCTAGAATATGGTTTTCCTCTTTTTTGTTAACCATTAAGATCCTGATCTACATTTCTTGTATTAGTGGCTATGCTGGAAGGCTGATTTATTCCTGTATGTATCTGTCGGATGCATTTCTGTCCCTTGTATTCTGTGACTTATCTTTATAAATAAAGCGTGTAGGCAGGTGCAGACTATTCCACTGCAGGTGGCATTTATCCACAGCGGTAATGCAGATGGGGGAGGAAGTCGAGGGGAGCCTAGTTCCTCTATGGTTTCCTTCAGTCACAGGAAGGCAGCTATCTGATTGGATGCTGGTACCCCATGTGACTGTGAAGGCTATCTTGGGTCAGGCAGAGTCTATTTATGTCCCTGATTTCGGGGTTTGGGGCCCAGGAGTGGCTCGAGTAGAGACAGGTCATCGGTCGGCCAGGGACACATGCATAGCACCAGGGAAAGGGTCTGGAGGAGTAGGGAAAGAGCCTCCCAATGTGGGTGAAAACCGGCCAGGTCACATTCCCCTACTTGAGACAGAGACTGTTGGTACCTGTGGTCCACTGCTCTACTGCTGCTTTGATGTGAGTGCTTCTGGTTTGGTTGCATTCTCATCTGTTTGTTTATGCTTGACTTTGTTATGATATATTCTTGAATTTGCACTGGGAGTGTGTGTTTTCTGCCCACTGCATCACTCTGCACCTACCCACAAGTGAATTATTAAAAAAATGACAGTGGTCATCATTCAACCCAAAAGAGGACCAAAACTTGACCTTGGAACAATGGGTCTGTATGGGTCAGCACCAGAGAAGAGATGAATACTGCATCAAAAGCCACTTTGTCATTTCTTTTGCCTAAAGTAAAACTTTTATTATATCATTCAGGTGTCTGCTTGAGGAAATGTTATTGTTTCAGAATGACACAAATGTCCATCACAGACTTATCTTAGCATAATGGAAGCACAATGGATCCTCTAATGATTTCACTATGAGGCCCTGTCATTTATAGTCATGCTTCAAGGATAGTAGAGGAGAGCCATAAGCATGTACAATGTCTTTTGCTTCAGGCTTTTAGGCACTATATGAATTTGTCCAATTGCATTGTTTCAGTTTAGGAGCTAATGTTGGAAGTCCTGAGCTCAACCCGGTAATTGTTAAAGGAAAGCAGCCAGTTTCTAAATTTTCTTCACGCTTGTTAGAGGAGAAAAACACTAGATTTAGTGGGCTTTTGGGTCTTCATTCAAGGGCCGGTGCTTCACACTTCAGACAAGTGAGAGGTAAAGCAGCAATGTGGCTGTTCAGTCTCCTGAGCAGCATATAGATAATCAGAGGCCTTAACTTGAGACTTCATCGAATACCAACGAACTTGAACGAGTTTGTACCGGCTGGGTGTTAGAAATACATTTTGCATTTGAGGCAGCGGCACAGCGGAGCGTAAGAGGCTGGAAAAGGGAAAGAAACGCATTTTTATTTATTTATTTTTATAAAGAAGTGGGGAAGATTTTTTTTTTTAAACGATTTAGTTTGATGAAGTGTGCAAAGGGAAAGGAGGGGGGCAGAAGAGTATTGGGGTTTATTGAAAGACTTTCTCACTCTCACTCTCCTTAGATCATCGTCATGGTGTAAACAAACAAGCTAAACTCCCTGAGATTTACAGTGCCCGGCATCCGTGACTTCCTCTGCCTCGCTGTGAGATATTTCTGTACAGGCAGCCTAAGCACTTTCCATTTTATACCTCAACGGCTTTATAGCATCTTAAGGATTTCTGTATATGCCTGGCTTCACTCCCAGGGAAAAAAATCTAGCTTGTAAATAAATACTAAATATATATGAACAAAAAGGACAGACAGACAGTGTACAGACTTTCCATATCTTGCTCATGTGGAAAGAGTGCACCTGAGGCCTGTGTTTGGTTTGCAGTCTAACGATGTGTATATTGAATTGTTTTAACCCCTTTCTTCACATCTCTTGGCAAGGATTGATGTTCATTAAGCAAAATCCGAATTTATTCATGGACCCAAAATAGAATCCTTTATTACTATCTTAGTGGCAACATTTTTAGCCCTACTGCTACATAAATGCAGAGCCAGAGAAGTGAACGTTTCTTTTTTTTTAATTATTCAGTGCCATTTGCTTTGAAATGCCTTTCTATCTCTCTCATTCTCCTGACCGATTCTGTGGCCCTATATCTGTCTATGCTAATAGGTCTCCCACCTCCTTCACACCCCACTAGCTCTCCTACCAGCATGAAACAGCTGTGTGGAAAAGACCCATAAATCCATCCCATTTCCTCAACTACAAACCATTATGGCTGTTTGTTGTTTCCAATTTCTACAAACTTTGGTATTATAATCTCAGCAATTAATCCTTATTTAGACGTGCCCAGTGAAATTAAGGTCACTCTGAGCTGCATCTCTTGCTTTTGTTATGATTGTAACAAATGGTTTATGCAGATAAGGCCGTTCTCATCTGCTGTTTTGAGAATGGAAGATAAAAGAGAAAAGTGTTCTTAGCTGTCTGTTGTAAGCATTCTGAATACTTTTCCAACCTATCCTTTACCAAGAACTGTTTTTGGAGGGTACCTGCCAGGTCCATTACTGTAGAATAGAACAAACAATGGGTAAGCCTAACATAAACCTGTCAAAATTAGCATTGAGTGAATGACTGAGGTTAACAGATTTAGTTAAATGTATATGGTGACTAATGGTAATCCTAAACTGAAATTCCAGTTCTTAGATTTGGAAAGAGTGGAGATGGGCTAGATCTTACTCAATATGTTTTCTCAGGGGAGATTTTCTGTCACTTCCTGTACCTGTAACCACCAAGGTAACTTTCCCATCTCTTTTTTCTATTGTAGGTTCAATGCAAAGCTAATGCTCCCTGCTCTAGCTCTGACTCAACAAGGGGTGTATTGGACCTCTGCAGAGAAGCCACTCCTTCCACATAGAGAGCAAGGGTCCTTCTATGCAGCATGCTGGCAGAGAAGATTTTCTACTCATCTACTTTATCTACTTCCTATGAAAGAAGATGTAGGACTTTGTACACCTTTTATTTTGATGTACCTGGAATGTTTCACAGATTAATGTTCTCTGCATCTTTTGGCGTAGTGTCCTGTGAGTACATCTTACATAACAATGAATTAAACCATGCAGAAATCATATGTAAGACCCATTTAGGGTTAGTTCACACCACCTACAGTACATTAAGCTGCATTCCATATTCCCAGTGCATGGTAAAGCAAATAACCTTGTCCTCAATAGTGCAAGTTCACATCAATGGCCTGCATTGGTGCATTCTGGAAAAAAAATGATTATGTTGCTATTTATTTCAGCACTGCAGCGCAACGCATTAAAAAAATCTCAGTTCAGTACACAAAACATGCAAGAAAGCACTGTAAAAAAAAATACACAAACACTGTGGACTAAATGGGCTCAACTTTAAGGAAAAAGTAATACATGCGCTGTCAGGAATGGACTGGCCAGCAATATTGGGACTCACCTGCCTTATGAGCTGCAGTACCAGGGCTGGCCAGCGGGTGCTCCCAGCAATCAGAGACTCAACCTTGCAGCCAGTCAAACACCTGGAACTAATTATACTGGTGTATTTAAGGGACATTCAGACCTGCAGACTCTGCCTTGGTGTTGTGTTTCTCCTGGGCCCTGTTTCCTGTTCCTGTCTGATTCTCTGCTGACCCTGCTCTGATCCCTGGCTTGTCTGACCATTCTCCTGCTCCTGATCCCTGGCTTGTCTGACCATTCTCCTCCACCTGACCCTCTGTACCACGCTGCCCGCTACCTGCTGAACCTGGCTTGTGACCCCGACCATTCTCCGCTTGCTCCCCCTGTACCTACCTGCCCGATTGATATTTACCCGGCCTGCCTGACGACGCTTGCATTGTATGTACTGTTATCTGTGGGTGGTTTGGTTTGGTTTGTTTGCACTGTGTTATGTTTTAGTATTGCACTGCGTTTATGTTTGTATTGTTAGTGTTAATAAATTACATTGTTTATAACATATCTGAAGTCTGCGTTTCCCTGTGTCAGTCACACACCTCTGGTCACACCCGGGCGCCCTGACATGAGCATATTTTTGCAGAAACGAAAATGTGCATTTTTTTAGTTTTTCCCTAGGAACCTACAAAGCATTGAACCTGAGATCAGTGGATTATGGGTGCAATGTCAGGCTATTGCACGCTCTTCCTCCAGCTTTCTGCCCGTACCTGCATACCGGCTTTCTGTTAGAGAGCTGGAGTATTATTATTATTATACAGTATTTATATAGCGCTAAAAGGTTTGCTCAGCGCTGTACATTATAGTGGGGGACAGAACATGAGACAATACAGTAACAAAACAAAACACGAGGGGGTCAAGGGCCCTGCTCTTTCGAGCTTACAATCTAGGAGGGAGGGGAAAGTAGTACAGGAGGAAGTGGCTGTAGGGGATGGAGTGGTAGGAGGAGTGTAGGAGATCGGCTGTTAGGTGAGGGTGGGGTAGGCTTCCCTGAAGAGATGGGTTTTCAGGGTGCGCCTAAAGGTGAGGAGGGTAGGTGACAGTCTGATGGATTGTGTAGTGAGTTCCAGAGGATGGGGGAAGTCCTGGAGAAGCCCTGCAGTCGGGCGTGGGAGGTGGAGACCAGGGAGCTAGAAAGTAGGAGGTCTTGTGAGGAGCGAAGAGTACGTGTTTGGTGGTATTTGGGTATCAGGTTGGTGAGGTAGTTTGGGGAAGCATTATGAATGGCTTTGTTTGTCTGTGTTAGTAGTTTGAATTTAATGGGTTGGGCAATCGGGAGCCAGTGGAGGGAATGACAGAAGCGGAGCAGTTGGTAAGGTGCAGGAGTCTGGCCGCTGAGTTCAGGATAGACTGAAGCAGGGATAGTCTGCGATGAGGTAGGCTGGTGAGAAGGGAGTTGCAGTAGTCCAGACGTGAGATGATAAGGGAGTGAACGAGTTGTTTAGTAGTGTCTGGGGTTAGGAACGTACGTGTTTTGGAGATGTTGCAGAGGTGGAGCCTGCATGAGTTTGCCAACGATTGGACATGGGGTTGGAAGGACAAGTTTGAGTCTAGAGTGACACCTAGGACTTTGGCTTGCGGGGTGGGACTGATGGTGGCGTTGTTAGTCGTGATGGAGCGAAAATTAGGAGCTCGGTTTTGGAAAGGTTCAATTTGAGGAAATGGAGCAACATCCAGTCTGATATGTCGTTCAGTAGGTGGGTGATACGGGTGGAGACTGAAGGGGTGAGGCGAGGGGTGGAGAGGTAAATTTGCGTGTCATCGGCATAGAAGTGATAGTTGAAGCTGGGAGTGTATCAGTTTGCCGAGGGAGGAGGTGTAGATGGAGAAGAGAAGGGGCCCGAGGACAGAGCCTTGGGGGAGCCCAACAGAGAGGGGGAGGTGGTAGCAATATAGGTAACGCTGAAGAAGCGTTGGGATAGATAGGAGGAGAGCCAGGAGAGAGCGGAGTCTCTGATGCCGAGGGAGTGTAGTTTATTAAGGAGGAGGGGGTGGTCAACTGTGTCAAAGGCAGCGGAAAGGTCGAGGAGTAAGAGGACCGCATAGTGGCCATTAGCTTTGGAAGTTAGCAGGTCATTAGTGATTTTGAGTAGGGTGGTTTCGGTGGAGTGTAGGGGACAGAAGCCAGACTGTAGTGGATCGAGGAGGTTGTTGTCAGTGAGGTGGGCACTTAGGCGATTGTAGACTAAGCGCTCAAGGAGCTTGGAAGTAAATGGCAGCAGGGATATGGGTCTAAGGTTGTTCAGGTCGGTGGGGTCCAGGGAGGATTTTTTGAGTATGGGGGTGATGTGCGCGTGCTTTAGGGAGGAGGGGAATGCGCCAGTAGAGAGGGAGAGATTGAAGATGTGGGTGAGGGAGCGTAGGATGGAGGAGGAGGGTGACTGGAGGAGTTGTGTGGTGACAGGGTCAAGGGGCAAGTGGTGAGGCGGGCTTCTGAGAAGACCTTAGTGACCTCCTCAGTGGTGGCAAGGCTGAAGGAGTGGAGTGTTGGGTAGGTTATAGTGTGCAGGTTGTTAGGTGTGGTGGGGGGTAGGGCGGTTGCGAGGTCAGAGGAGGGCAGAGTTGATGGGGTTATAGTGGGAGGGAGGCTAGGTGAGGAGGTAGGTTGAGCATTGGCGATGTCCTTACGGATTGCGTCGATCTTATTTTGGATGTGATTGACAATCTCGTGGGCGGTGAGTGAGGTACTAAGTGGGGGTGGGGGGGGGGAGAGAGTAGGGAGTTGAAAGTGGAGAAGAGCCGGCCAGGACTGGTGGAGAGGTTGTTGATGAGGGTTACGAAGTAGGCTTGTTTGGCAGCGTGGAGGGAGGAGGAGTAGGTGAGGAAGGCAGATTTGTAGAGAGAGAACGCTCGAGGGGATTTGGTTCATAATCGTTCAAGCGTGCGACTGCGTCGTTTAAGATTTTTAGTGTGGTCGTTCTGCCAGGGTTGCTAGACCCACAACTGACTTCCTAGCACCAGAGGGAGTTAAGTAGCACACAGTCCCTAAGATCCTTTAAGGATGTCTGTGCCCTCAATGCCCAACAGCAACTGAATGCCTTCCTCCATGATACCAAACCAGATCTTTAGTAGACAGCCCTTCAGTCAGCATAGCAGAACCTGGGTTTCAGCATTCAGACCCTCAGGTTGCCAATCTGAGGCTGCATGGCAGTAGCTGCTTTGGAAGGAAACCTACCCTCTTCCAGGCTGTATCAGTCCTAGACAGGAAAGAACCCAGAGACTCATGTGCTCACTGAATATACAGTTACCCAGTATGCGTTAGAGCCGGTCTCTCTTGGATGGGCTGAGGCTGTATCAATATTCATGCTTCAATCTGCATAACTCCACACCTATCATCCAGAAACCTCTACAGTTTCCTGGATACATTTGAAGCTATAGACAGACTAGCAGCACCACAGCACCCAGAGCAGACCTAACTAACCTAACTAAATAATAACAGCTCACCAAGTATGGTGAGCTAACTATGCTTTTTGCTAACAAATATTTACAGCCACTCTGACTACATAGTGAGAACTAAATTTACCTATCAAAAGCATAACTAATTCTATCTAACCTTAGCATCTACTTAGGAGGGTGCTACACAAGGAGAGGCCAAAGCTTTTCTAGCCATACTTCCCCTATACATAGATCACAGGAGTGCAGTTTGTTCTGCACTCCTGGGACGTGTTTTCAGCCAAAGGGCTTTGGCCATACTTCTCCTTTAAACAGCATGCTGGAAGGCTGAGTCAACTTCTGGTCCAGGCTAGAGATGAGCGAAGTATTCAAAAATTCGATTCGGCTGATTCGGCGAATTCGAGGAATAAATTCGATTCGAGGCGAATATATTCGCTGCAAATTTAACTTATAAAAAGGGTGTTTCTAGGCTTCAGAGAGCCTTTATATTAGTGCAGAACACTGTACCTTTAATTTAAATGCCCTTGGAGTCTGCTGGGGAAGAGAAATATTACTGTCAGTCAGTATGACATGCAGATGAGTGCCGTCGATCTTAGAATCACCGCACACTTCACTCATTTGGGCAGTCACGGGGCCAAAACCAGAGTGTGGAGCCACAGTGTGGCGGTGGAGGCAGCAGCAATGGGAGGCCATACAGCACCCTATGACAAAATGGAACCCACCAGCAGTGTGAGGAGACCTGAAAGTGGCACATGGCAGAGTGTGGCGATGGAGACAGCAGCAATGGGAGGCCGTACAGGGACCCATGAGACACTCTGGACCTGGCAGCAGCATGAGGAGGCGGTACAGGGGCCCATGACAGATTACGGGCCTGGCAGCAGCATGAGGAGTCGGTACGGGGGCCCATGGCAGATTACGGGCCTGGCAGCAGCAATGGGAGGCCCGTAATCTGCCAGCACCCTATGACAAAATGGAACCCACCAGCAGTGTGAGGAGACCTGAAAGTGGCACATGGCAGAGTGTGGCGATGGAGACAGCAGCAATGGGAGGCCGTACAGGGACCCATGAGACACTCTGGACCTGGCAGCAGCATGAGGAGGCGGTACGGGGGCCCATGGCAGTTTACGGGCCTGGCAGCAGCAATGGGAGGCCCGTAATCTGCCAGCACCCTATGACAAAATGGAACCCACCAGCAGTGTGAGGAGACCTGAAAGTGGCACATGGCAGAGTGTGGCGATGGAGACAGCAGCAATGGGAGGCAGTACAGGGACCCATGAGACACTATGGACCTGGCAGCAGCATGAGGAGGCGGTACGGGGGCCCATGGCAGATTACGGGCCTGGCAGCAGCAATGGGAGGCCCGTAATCGGCCAGCACCCTATGACAAAATGGAACCCACCAGCAGTGAGAGGAGACCTGAAAGTGGCACATGGCAGAGTGTGGCGATGGAGACAGCAGCAATGGGAAGCCGTACAGGGACCCATGACAGATTACGGGCCTGGCAGCAGCATGAGGAGGCGGTACAGGGGCCCATGACAGATTACGGGCCTGGCAGCAGCGATGGGAGGCCCGTAATCTGCCAGCACCCTATGACAAAATGGAACCCACCAGCAGTGTGAGGAGACCTGAAAGTGGCACATGGCAGAGTGTGGCGATGGAGACTGCAGCAATGGGAGGCCGTACAGGGACCCATGACAGATTACGGGCCTGGCAGCAGCATGAGGAAGCGGTACAGGGGCCCATGACAGATTATGGGCCTGGCAGCAGCAATGGGAGGCCCGTAATCTGCCAGCACCCTATGACAAAATGGAACCCACCAGCAGTGTGAGGAGACCTGAAAGTGGCACATGGCAGAGTGTGGCGATGGAGACAGCAGCAATGGGAGGCCGTACAGGGACCCATGACACACTCTGGACCTGGCAGCAGCATGAGGAGGCGGTTCAGGGGCCCATGGCAGATTACGGGCCTGGCAGCAGCAATGGGAGGCCCGTAATCTGCCAGCACCCTATGACAAAATGGAACCCACCAGCAGTGTGAGGAGACCTGAAAGTGGCACATGGCAGAGTGTGGCGATGGAGACAGCAGCAATGGGAGGTGGTACAGGGACCCATGAGACACTCTGGACCTGGCAGCAGCATGAGGAGGCGGTACAGGGGCCCATGACAGATTACGGGCCTGGCAGCAGCATGAGGAGTCGGTACGGGGGCCCATGGCAGATTACGGGCCTGGCAGCAGCAATGGGAGGCCCGTAATCTGCCAGCACCCTATGATAAAATGGAACCCACCAGCAGTGTGAGGAGACCTGAAAGTGGCACATGGCAGAGTGTGGCAATGGAGACAGCAGCAATGGGAGGCCGTACAGGGACCCATGACACACTCTGGACCTGGCAGCAGCATGAGGAGGCGGTACAGGGGCCCATGACAGATTACGGGCCTGGCAGCAGCATGAGGAGTCGGTACGGTGGCCCATGGCAGATTACGGGCCTGGCAGCAGCAATGGGAGGCCCGTAATCTGCCAGCACCCTATGACAAAATGGAACCCACCAGCAGTGTGAGGAGACCTGAAAGTGGCACATGGCAGAGTGTGGCGATGGAGACAGCAGCAATGGGAGGCCGTACAGGGACCCATGAGACACTCTGAACCTGGCAGCAGCATGAGGAGGCGGTACAGGGGCCCATGACAGATTACGGGCCTGGCAGCAGCATGAGGAGTCGGTACGGGGGCCCATGGCAGATTACGGGCCTGGCAGCAGCAATGGGAGGCCCGTAATCTGCCAGCACCCTATGACAAAATAGAAGCCAACAGCAGTGTGAGGAGACCTGAAAGTGGCACATGGCAGAGTGTGGCGATGGAGACAGCAGCAATGGGAGGCCGTACAGGGACCCATGACACACTCTGGACCTGACAGCAGCATGAGGAGGCGGTACAGGGGCCCATCACAGATTACGGGCCTGGCAGCAGCATGAGGAGTCGGTACGGGGGCCCATGGCAGATTACGGGCCTGGCAGCAGCAATGGGAGGCCCGTAATCTGCCAGCACCCTATGACAAAATGGAACCCACCAGCAGTGTGAGGAGACCTGAAAGTGGCATATGGCAGAGTGTGGCGATGGAGACAGCAGCAATGGGAGGCCGTAGAGGGACCCATGACACACTCTGGACCTGGCAGCAGCATGAGGAGTCGGTACGGGGGCCCATGGCAGATTACGGGCCTGGCAGCAGCAATGGGAGGCCCGTAATCTGCCAGCACCCTATGACAAAATGGAACCCACCAGCAGTGTGAGGAGACCTAAAAGTGGCACATGGCAGAGTGTGGCGATGGAGACAGCAGCAATGGGAGGCCGTACAGGGACCCATGAGACACTCTGGACCTGGCAGCAGCATGAGGAGGCGGTACGGGGGCCCATGGCAGATTACGGGCCTGGCAGCAGCAATGGGAGGCCCGTAATCTGCCAGCACCCTATGACAAAATGGAACCCACCAGCAGTGTGAGGAGACCTGAAAGTGGCACATGGCAGAGTGTGGCGATGGAGACAGCAGCAATGGGAGGCCGTACAGGGACCCATGACACACTCTGGACCTGGCAGCAGCATGAGGAGGCGGTACAGAGGCCCATGACAGATTACGGGCCTGGCAGCAGCATGAGGAGTCTGTACGGGGGAGCATGGCAGATTACGGGCCTGGAAGCAGCAATGGGAGGCCCGTAATCTGCCAGCACCCTATGACAAAATGGAACCCACCAGCAGTGTGAAGAGACCTGAAAGTGGCACATGGCAGAGTGTGGCGATGGAGACAGCAGCAATGGGAGGCCGTACAGGGACCCATGACACACTCTGGACCTGGCAGCAGCATGAGGAGGCGGTACAGGGGCCCATGACAGATTACGGGCCTGGCAGCAGCATGAGGAGTCGGTACGGGGGCCCATGGCAGATTACGGGCCTGGCAGCAGCAATGGGAGGCCCGTAATCCGCCAGCACCCTATGACAAAATGGAACCCACCAGCAGTGTGAGGAGACCTGAAAGTGGCACATGGCAGAGTGTGGCGATGGAGACAGCAGCAAGGGGAGGCCGTACAGGGACCCATGAGACACTCTGGACCTGGCAGCAGCATGAGGAGGCGGTACAGGGGCCCATGACAGATTACGGGCCTGGCAGCACCATGAGGAGTTGGTACGGGGGCCCATGGCAGATTACGGGCCTGGCAGCAGCAATGGGAGGCCCGTAATCTGCCAGCACCCTATGACAAAATTTAACCCACCAGCAGTGTGAGGAGACCTGAAAGTGGCACATGGCAGAGTGTGGCGATGGAGACAGCAGCAATGGGAGGCCGTACAGGGACCCATGAGACACTCTGGACCTGGCAGCAGCATGAGGAGGCAGTACAGGGGCCCATGACAGATTACGGGCCTGGCAGCAGCAATGGGAGGCCCGTAATCTGCCAGCACCCTATGACAAAATGGAACCCACCAGCAGTGTGAGGAGACCTAAAAGTGGCACATGGCAGAGTGTGGCGATGGAGACAGCAGCAATGGGAGGCCGTACAGGGACCCATGAGACACTCTGGACCTGGCAGCAGCATGAGGAGTCTGTACGGGGGCCCATGGCAGATTACGGGCCTGGCAGCAGCAATGGGAGGCCCGTAATCTGCCAGCACCCTATGACAAAATGGAACCCACCAGCAGTGTGAGGAGACCTAAAAGTGGCACATGGCAGAGTGTGGCGATGGAGACAGCAGCAATGGGAGGCCGTACAGGGACCCATGAGACACTCTGGACCTGGCAGCAGCATGAGGAGTCTGTACGGGGGCCCATGGCAGATTACGGGCCTGGCAGCAGCAATGGGAGGCCCGTAATCTGCCAGCACCCTATGACAAAATGGAACCCACCAGCAGTGTGAGGAGACCTGAAAGTGGCACATGGCAGAGTGTGGCGATGGAGACAGCAGCAATGGGAGGCCGTACAGGGACCCATGACACACTCTGGACCTGGCAGCAGCATGAGGAGGCGGTACAGGGGCCCATGACAGATTACGGGCCTGGCAGCAGCATGAGGAGTCGGTACGGGGGCCCATGGCAGATTACGGGCCTGGCAGCAGCAATGGGAGGCCCGTAATCTGCCAGCACCCTATGACAAAATGGAACCCACCAGCAGTGTGAGTAGACCTGAAAGTGGCACATGGCAGAGTGTGGCGATGGAGACAGCAGCAATGGGAGGCCGTACAGGGACCCATGACACACTCTGGATCTGGCAGCAGCATGAGGAGGCGGTACAGGAGCCCATGACAGATAACGGGCCTGGCAGCAGCATGAGGAGTCTGTACGGGGGCCCATGGCAGATTACGGGCCTGGCAGCAGCAATGGGAGGCCCGTAATCTGCCAGCACCCTATGACAAAATGGAACCCACCAGCAGTGTGAAGAGACCTGAAAGTGGCACATGGCAAAGTGTGGCGATGGAGACAGCAGCAATGGGAGGCCGTACAGGGACCCATGACACACTCTGGACCTGGCAGCAGCATGAGGAGGCGGTACAGGGGCCCATGACAGATTACGGGCCTGGCAGCAGCATGAGGAGTCGGTACGGGGGCCCATGGCAGATTACGGGCCTGGCAGCAGCAATGGGAGGCCCGTAATCTGCCAGCACCCTATGACAAAAAGGAACCCACCAGCAGTGTGAGGAGACCTGAAAGTGGCACATGGCAGAGTGTGGCGATGGAGACAGCAGCAATGGGAGGCCGTACAGGGACCCATGACACACTCTGGACCTGGCAGCAGCATGAGGAGGCGGTACAGGGGCCCATGACAGATTACGGGCCTGGCAGCACCATGAGGAGTTGGTACGGGGGCCCATGGCAGATTACGGGCCTGGCAGCAGCAATGGGAGGCCCGTAATCTGCCAGCAACCTATGACAAAATTTAACCCACCAGCAGTGTGAGAAGACCTGAAAGTGGCACATGGCAGAGTGTGGCGATGGAGACAGCAGCAATGGGAGGCCGTACAGGGACCCATGAGACACTCTGGACCTGGCAGCAGCATGAGGAGGCAGTACAGGGGCCCATGACAGATTACGGGCCTGGCAGCAGCATGAGGAGTCGGTACGGGGGCCCATGGCAGATTACGGGCCTGGCAGCAGCAATGGGAGGCCCGTAATCTGCCAGCACCCTATGACAAAATGGAACCCACCAGCAGTGTGAGGAGACCTGAAAGTGGCACATGGCAGAGTGTGGCGATGGAGACAGCAGCAATGGGAGGCCGTACAGGGACCCATGAGACACTCTGGACCTGGCAGCAGCATGAGAAGGCGGTACGGGGGCCCATGGCAGATTACGGGCCTGGCAGCAGCAATGGGAGGCCCGTAATCTGCCAGCACCCTATGACAAAATGGAACCCACCAGCAGTGTTAGGAGACCTGAAAGTGGCACATGGCAGAGTGTGGCGATGGAGACAGCAGCAATGGGAGGCCGTACAGGGACCCATGACACACTCTGGACCTGGCAGCAGCATGAGGAGGCGGTACAGGGGCCCATGACAGATTACGGGCCTGGCAGCAGCATGAGGAGTCTGTACGGGGGCCCATGGCAGATTACGGGCCTGGCAGCAGCAATGGGAGGCCCGTAATCTGCCAGCACCCTATGACAAAATGGAACCCACCAGCAGTGTGAAGAGACCTGAAAGTGGCACATGGCAGAGTGTGGCGATGGAGACAGCAGCAATGGGAGGCGGTACAGGGACCCATGACACACTCTGGACCTGGCAGCAGCATGAGGAGGCGGTACAGGGGCCCATGACAGATTACGGGCCTGGCAGCAGCATGAGGAGTCGGTACGGGGGCCCATGGCAGATTACGGGCCTGGCAGCAGCAATGGGAGGCCCGTAATCTGCCAGCACCCTATGACAAAAAGGAACCCACCAGCAGTGTGAGGAGACCTGAAAGTGGCACATAGCAGAGTGTGGCGATGGAGACAGCAGCAATGGGAGGCCGTACAAGGACCCATGACACACTCTGGACCTGGCAGCAGCATGAGGAGGCGGTACAGGGGCCCATGACAGATTACGGGCCTGGCAGCACCATGAGGAGTTGGTACGGGGGCCCATGGCAGATTACGGGCCTGGCAGCAGCAATGGGAGGCCCGTAATCTGCCAGCAACCTATGACAAAATTTAACCCACCAGCAGTGTGAGAAGACCTGAAAGTGGCACATGGCAGAGTGTGGCGATGGAGACAGCAGCAATGGGAGGCCGTACAGGGACCCATGAGACACTCTGGACCTGGCAGCAGCATGAGGAGGCACTACAGGGGCCCATGACAGATTACGGGCCTGGCAGCAGCATGAGGAGTCGGTACGGGGGCCCATGGCAGATTACGGGCCTGGCAGCAGCAATGGGAGGCCCGTAATCTGCCAGCACCCTATGACAAAATGGAACCCACCAGCAGTGTGAGGAGACCTGAAAGTGGCACATGGCAGAGTGTGGCGATGGAGACAGCAGCAATGGGAGGCCGTACAGGGACCCATGAGACACTCTGGACCTGGCAGCAGCATGAGGAGGCGGTACGGGGGCCCATGGCAGATTACGGGCCTGGCAGCAGCAATGGGAGGCCCGTAATCTGCCAGCACCCTATGACAAAATGGAACCCACCAGCAGTGTTAGGAGACCTGAAAGTGGCACTTGGCAGAAAGTGGCGATGGAGACAGCAGCAATGGGAGGCCGTACAGGGACCCATGAGACCCTCTGGACCTGGCAGCAGCATGAGGAGGCAGTACAGGGGCCCATGACAGATTACGAGCCTGGCAGCAGCATGAGGAGTCGGTACGGGGGCCCATGGCAGAATACGGGCCTGGCAGCAGCAATGGGAGGCCAGTAATCTGCCAGCACCCTATGACAAAATGGAACCCACCAGCAGTGTGAGGAGACCTGAAAGTGGCACATGGCAGAGTGTGGCTATGGAGACAGCAGCAATGGGAGGCCGTACAGGGACCCATGAGACACTCTGGACCTGGCAGCAGCATGAGGAGGCGGTACGGGGGCCCATGGCAGATTACGGGCCTGGCAGCAGCAATGGGAGGCCTGTAATCTGCCAGCACCCTATGACAAAATGGAACCCACCAGCAGTGTGAGTAGACCTGAAAGTGGCACATGGCAGAGTGTTGCGATGGTGTCAGCAGCAATGGGAGGCCGTACAGGGACCCATGACACACTCTGGACCTGGCAGCAGCATGAGGAGGCGGTACAGGGGCCCATGACAGATTACGGGCCTGGCAGCACCATGAGGAGTTGGTACGGGGGCCCATGGCAGAATACGGGCCTGGCAGCAGCAATGGGAGGCCCGTAATCTGCCAGCACCCTATGACAAAATGGAACCCACCAGCAGTGTGAGGAGACCTGAAAGTGGCACATGGCAGAGTGTGGCTATGGAGACAGCAGCAATGGGAGGCCGTACAGGGACCCATGAGACACTCTGGACCTGGCAGCAGCATGAGGAGTCGGTACGGGGGCCCATGGCAGATTACGGGCCTGGCAGCAGCAATGGGAGGCCTGTAATCTGCCAGCACCCTATGACAAAATGGAACCCACCAGCAGTGTGAGGAGACCTGAAAGTGGCACATGGCAGAGTGTGGCGATGGAGACAGCAGCAATGGGAGGCCGTACAGGGACCCATGACACACTCTGGACCTGGCAGCAGCATGAGGAGGCGGTACAGGGGCCCATGACAGATTACGGGCCTGGCAGCAGCATGAGGAGTCGGTTTGGGGGCCCATGGCAGATTACAGGCCTGGCAGCAGCAATGGGAGGCCCGTAATCTGCCAGCACCCTATGACAAAATGGAACCCACCAGCAGTGTGAGGAGACCTGAAAGTGGCACATGGCAGAGTGTGGTGATGGAGACAGCAGCAATGGGAGGCCGTACAGGGACCCATGACACACTCTGGACCTGGCAGCAGCATGAGGAGGCGGTACAGGGGCCCATGACAGATTACGGGCCTGGCAGCACCATGAGGAGTTGGTACGGGGGCCCATGGCAGATTACGGGCCTGGAAGCAGCAATGGGAGGCCCGTAATCTGCCAGCACCCTATGACAAAATGGAACCCCCCAGCAGTGTGAGGAGACCTGAAAGTGGCACATGGCAGAGTGTGGCGATGGAGACAGCAGCAATGGGAGGCCGTAAAGGGACCCATGACACACTCTGGACCTGGCAGCAGCATGAGGAGTCGGTACGGGGGCCCATGGCAGATTACGGGCCTGGCAGCAGCATGAGGAGTCGGTACGGGGGCCCATGGCAGATTACGGGCCTGGCAGCAGCAATGGGAGGCCCGTAATCTGCCAGCACCCTATGACAAAATGGAACCCACCAGCAGTGTGAGAAGACCTGAAAGTGGCACATGGCAGAGTGTGGCGATGGAGACAGCAGCAATGGGAGGCCGTACAGGGACCCATGAGACACTCTGGACCTGGAAGCAGCATGAGGAGGCGGTACGGGGTCCTATGGCAGATTACGGGCCTGGCAGCAGCAATGGGAGGCCCGTAATCTGCCAGCACCCTATGACAAAATGGAACCCACCAGCAGTGTTAGGAGACCTGAAAGTGGCACATGGCAGAAAGTGGCGATGGAGACAGCAGCAATGGGAGGCAGTACAGGGACCCATGAGACACTCTGGACCTGGCAGCAGCATGAGGAGTCGGTACGGGGGCCCATGGCAGATTACGGGCCTGGCAGCAGCAATGGGAGGCCCGTAATCTGCCAGCACCCTATGACAAAATGGAACCCACCAGCAGTGTGAGGAGACCTGAAAGTGGAACATGGCAGAGTGTGGCGATGGAGACAGCAGCAATGGGAGGCCGTACAGGGACCCATGAGACACTCTGCACCTGGCAGCAGCATGAGGAGTCGGTACGGGGGCCCATGGCAGATTACGGGCCTGGCAGCAGCAATGGGAGGCCCGTAATCTGCCAGCACCCTATGACAAAATGGAACCCACCAGCAGTGTGAGGAGACCTGAAAGTGCACATGGCAGAGTGTGGCGATGGAGACAGCAGCAATGGGAGGCCGTACAGGGACCCATGACACACTCTGGACCTGGCAGCAGCATGAGGAGGCGGTACAGGGGCCCATGACAGATTACGGGCCTGGCAGCAGCATGAGGAGTCTGTACGGGGGCCCATGGCAGATTACGGGCCTGGCAGCAGCAATGGGAGGCCCGTAATCTGCCAGCACCCTATGACAAAATGGAACCCACCAGCAGTGTGAAGAGACCTGAAAGTGGAACATGGCAGAGTGTGGCGATGGAGACAGCAGCAATGGGAGGCCGTACAGGGACCCATGACACACTCTGGACCTGGCAGCAGCATGAGGAGGCGGTACAGCGGCCCATGACAGATTACGGGCCTGGCAGCAGCATGAGAAGTCGGTACGGGGGCCCATGGCAGATTACGGGCCTGGCAGCAGCAATGGGAGGCCCGTAATCTGCCAGCACCCTATGACAAAATGGAACCCACCAGCAGTGTGAGGAGACCTGAAAGTGGCACATGGCAGAGTGTGGCGATGGAGACAGCAGCAATGGGAGGCCGTACAGGGACCCATGACACACTCTGGACCTGGCAGCAGCATGAGGAGGCGGTACAGGGGCCCATGACAGATTACGGGCCTGGCAGCACCATGAGGAGTTGGTACGGGGGCCCATGGCAGATTACGGGCCTGGCAGCAGCAATGGGAGGCCCGTAATCTGCCAGCACCCTATGACAAAATGGAACCCCCAAGCAGTGTGAGGAGACCTGAAAGTGGCACATGGCAGAGTGTGGCGATGGAGACAGCAGCAATGGGAGGCCGTAAAGGGACCCATGACACACTCTGGACCTGGCAGCAGCATGAGGAGTCGGTACGGGGGCCCATGGCAGATTACGGGCCTGGCAGCAGCATGAGGAGTAGGTACGGGGGCCCATGGCAGATTACGGGCCTGGCAGCAGCAATGGGAGGCCCGTAATCTGCCAGCACCCTATGACAAAATGGAACCCACCAGCAGTGTGAGGAGACCTGAAAGTGGCACATGGCAGAGTGTGGCGATGGAGACAGCAGCAATGGGAGGCCGTACAGGGACCCATGAGACACTCTGGACCTGGCAGCAGCATGAGGAGTCGGTACGGGGGCCCATGGCAGATTACGGGCCTGGCAGCAGCAATGGGAGGCCCGTAATCTGCCAGCACCCTATGACAAAATGGAACCCACCAGCAGTGTGAGGAGACCTGAAAGTGGCACATGGCAGAGTGTGGCGATGGAGACAGCAGCAATGGGAGGCCGTACAGGGACCCATGAGACACTCTGGACCTGGCAGCAGCATGAGGAGTCGGTACGGGGGCCCATGGCAGATTACGGGCCTGTTAGCAGCAATGGGAGGCCCGTAATCTGCCAGCACCCTATGACAAAATGGAACCCACCAGCAGTGTGAGGAGACCTGAAAGTGGCACATGGCAGAGTGTGGCGATGGAGACAGCAGCAATGGGAGGCCGTACAGGGACCCATGAGACACTCTGGACCTGGCAGCAGCATGAGGAGGCGGTACGGGGGCCCATGGCAGATTACGGGCCTGGCAGCAGCAATGGGTGGCCCGTAATCTGCCAGCACCCTATGACAAAATGGAACCCACCAGCAGTGTGAGGAGACCTGAAAGTGGCACATGGCAGAGTGTGGCGATGGAGACAGCAGCAATGGGAGGCCGTAAAGGGACCCATGACAGATTACGGGCCTGGCAGCAGCATGAGGAGGCGGTACAGGGGCCCATTACAGATTACGGGCCTGGCAGCAGCAATGGGAGGCCTGTAATCTGCCAGCACCCTATGACAAAATGGAACCCACCAGCAGTGTGAGGAGACCTGAAAGTGGCACATGGCAGAGTGTGGCGATGGAGACAGCAGCAATGGGAGGCCGTACAGGGACCCATGACAGATTACGGGCCTGGCAGCACCATGAGGAGGCGGTACAGGGGCCCATGACAGATTACGGGCCTGGCAGCAGCAATGGGAGGCCCGTAATCTGCCAGCACCCTATGACAAAATGGAACCCACCAGCAGTGTGAGGAGACCTGAAAGTGGCACATGGCAGAGTGTGGCGATGGAGACAGCAGCAATGGGAGGCCGTACAGGGACCCATGACAGATTACGGGCCTGGCAGCAGCATGAGGAGGCGGTACAGGGGCCCATGACAGATTACGGGCCTGGCAGCAGCAATGGGAGGCCCGTAATCTGCCAGCAACCTATGACAAAATGGAACCCACCAGCAGTGTGAGGAGACCTGAAAGTGGCACATGGCAGAGTGTGGCGATGGAGACAGCAGCAATGGGAGGCCGTACAGGGACCCATGACACACTCTGGACCTGGCAGCAGCATGAGGAGGCGGTACGGGGGCCCATGGCAGATTACGGGCCTGGCAGCAGCAATGGGAGGCCTGTAATCTGCCAGCACCCTATGACAAAATGGAACCCACCAGCAGTGTGAGGAGACCTGAAAGTGGCACATGGCAGAGTGTGGCGATGGAGACAGCAGCAATGGGAGGCCGTACAGGGACCCATGACACACTCTGGACCTGGCAGCAGCATGAGGAGGCGGTACAGGGGCCCATGACAGATTACGGGCCTGGCAGCAGCATGAGGAGTCTGTACGGGGGCCCATGGCAGATTACGGGCCTGGCAGCAGCAATTGGAGGCCCGTAATCTGCCAGCACCCTATGACAAAATGGAACCCACCAGCAGTGTGAAGAGACCTGAAAGTGGCACATGGCAGAGTGTGGCGATGGAGACAGCAGCAATGGGAGGCCGTACAGGGACCCATGACACACTCTGGACCTGGCAGCAGCATGAGGAGGCGGTACAGGGGCCCATGACAGATTACGGGCCTGGCAGCTGCATGAGGAGTCGGTACGGGGGCCCATGGCAGATTACGGGCCTGGCAGCAGCAATGGGAGGCCCGTAATCTGCCAGCACCCTATGACAAAATGGAACCCACCAGCAGTGTGAGGAGACCTGAAAGTGGCACATGGCAGAGTGTGGTGATGGAGACAGCAGCAATGGGAGGCCTTACAGGGACCCATGAGACACTCTGGACCTGGCAGCAGCATGAGGAGTCGGTACGGGGGCCCATGGCAGATTACGGGCCTGGCAGCAGCAATGGGAGGCCCGTAATCTGCCAGCACCCTATGACAAAATGGAACCCACCAGCAGTGTGAGGAGAACTGAAAGTGGCACATGGCAGAGTGTGGCGATGGAGACAGCAGCAATGGGAGGCCGTACAGGGACCCATGAGACACTCTGGACCTGGCAGCAGCATGAGGAGTCGGTACGGGGGCCCATGGCAGATTACGGGCCTGGCAGCAGCAATGGGAGGCCCGTAATCTGCCAGCACCCTATGACAAAATGGAACCCACCAGCAGTGTGAGGAGACCTGAAAGTGGCACATGGCAGAGTGTGGCGATGGAGACAGCAGCAATGGGAGGCCGTACAGGGATCCATGAGACACTCTGGACCTGGCAGCAGCATGAGGAGTCGGTACGGGGGCCCATGGCAGATTACGGGCCTGGCAGCAGCAATGGGAGGCCCGTAATCTGCCAGCACCCTATGACAAAATGGAACCCACCAGCAGTGTGAGGAGACCTGAAAGTGGCACATGGCAGAGTGTGGCGATGGAGACAGCAGCAATGGGAGGCCATACAGGGACCCATGAGACACTCTGGACCTGGCAGCAGCATGAGGAGGCGGTACGGGGGCCCATGGCAGATTACGGGCCTGGCAGCAGCAATGGGTGGCCCGTAATCTGCCAGCACCCTATGACAAAATGGAACCCACCAGCAGTGTGAGGAGACCTGAAAGTGGCACATGGCAGAGTGTGGCGATGGAGACAGCAGCAATGGGAGGCCGTACAGGGACCCATGACAGATTACGGGCCTGGCAGCAGCATGAGGAGGCGGTACAGGGGCCCATGACAGATTACGGGCCTGGCAGCAGCAATGGGAGGCCCGTAATCTGCCAGCACCCTATGACAAAATGGAACCCACCAGCAGTGTGAGGAGACCTGAAAGTGGCACATGGCAGAGTGTGGCGATGGAGACAGCAGCAATGGGAGGCCGTACAGGGACCCATGACACACTCTGGACCTGGCAGCAGCATGAGGAGGCGGTACAGGGGCCCATGACAGATTACGGGCCTGGCAGCTGCATGAGGAGTCGGTACGGGGGCCCATGGCAGATTACGGGCCTGGCAGCAGCAATGGGAGGCCCGTAATCTGCCAGCACCCTATGACAAAATTTAACCCACCAGCAGTGTGAGGAGACCTGAAAGTGGCACATGGCAGAGTGTGGCGATGGAGACAGCAGCAATGGGAGGCCGTACAGGGACCCATGAGACACTCTGGACCTGGCAGCAGCATGAGGAGGCAGTACAGGGGCCCATGACAGATTACGGGCCTGGCAGCAGCATGAGGAGTCGGTACGGGGGCCCATGGCAGATTACGGGCCTGGCAGCAGCAATGGGAGGCCCGTAATCTGCCAGCACCCTATGACAAAATGGAACCCACCAGCAGTGTGAGGAGACCTGAAAGTGGCACATGGCAGAGTGTGGCGATGGAGACAGCAGCAATGGGAGGCCTTACAGGGACCCATGAGACACTCTGGACCTGGCAGCAGCATGAGGAGGCAGTACGGGGGCCCATGGCAGATTACGGGACTTGCAGCAGCAATGGGAGGCCCGTAATCTGCCAGCACCCTATGACAAAATGGAACCCACCAGCAGTGTGAGGAGAACTGAAAGTGGCACATGGCAGAGTGTGGCGATGGAGACAGCAGCAATGGGAGGCCGTACAGGGACCCATGAGACACTCTGGACCTGGCAGCAGCATGAGGAGTCGGTACGGGGGCCCATGGCAGATTACGGGCCTGGCAGCAGCAATGGGAGGCCCGTAATCTGCCAGCACCCTATGACAAAATGGAGCCCACCAGCAGTGTGAGGAGACCTGAAAGTGGCACATGGCAGAGTGTGGCAATGGAGACAGCAGCAATGGGAGGCCGTACAGGGATCTATGAGACACTCTGGACCTGGCAGCAGCATGAGGAGTCGGTACGGGGGCCCATGGCAGATTACGGGCCTGGCAGCAGCAATGGGAGGCCCGTAATCTGCCAGCACCCTATGACAAAATGGAACCCACCAGCAGTGTGAGGAGACCTGAAAGTGGCACATGGCAGAGTGTGGCGATGGAGACAGCAGCAATGGGAGGACGTACAGGGACCCATGAGACACTCTGGACCTGGCAGCAGCATGAGGAGGCGGTACGGGGGCCCATGGCAGATTACGGGCCTGGCAGCAGCAATGGGTGGCCCGTAATCTGCCAGCACCCTATGACAAAATGGAACCCACCAGCAGTGTGAGGAGACCTGAAAGTGGCACATGGCAGAGTGTGGCGATGGAGACAGCAGCAATGGGAGGCCGTACAGGGACCCATGACAGATTACGGGCCTGGCAGCAGCATGAGGAGGCGGTACAGGGGCCCATGACAGATTACGGGCCTGGCAGCAGCAATGGGAGGCCCGTAATCTGCCAGCACCCTATGACAAAATGGAACCCACCAGCAGTGTGAGGAGACCTGAAAGTGGCACATGGCAGAGTGTGGCGATGGAGACAGCAGCAATGGGAGGCCGTACAGGGACCCATGACAGATTACGGGCCTGGCAGCACCATGAGGAGGCGGTACAGGGGCCCATGACAGATTACGGGCCTGGCAGCAGCAATGGGAGGCCCGTAATCTGCCAGCACCCTATGACAAAATGGAACCCCCCAGCAGTGTGAGGAGACCTGAAAGTGGCACATGGCAGAGTGTGGCGATGGAGACAGCAGCAATGGGAGGCCGTACAGGGACCCATGACAGATTACGGGCCTGGCAGCAGCATGAGGAGGCGGTACAGGGGCCCATGACAGATTACGGGCCTGGCAGCAGCAATGGGAGGCCCGTAATCTGCCAGCACCCTATGACAAAATGGAACCCACCAGCAGTGTGAGGAGACCTGAAAGTGGCACATGGCAGAGTGTGGCGATGGAGACAGCAGCAATGGGAGGCCGTACAGGGACCCATGACAGATTACGGGCCTGGCAGCAGCATGAGGAGGCGGTACAGGGGCCCATGACAGATTACGAGCCTGGCAGCAGCAATGGGAGGCCCGTAATCTGCCAGCACCCTATGACAAAATGGAACCCACCAGCAGTGTGAGGAGACCTGAAAGTGGCACATTGCAGAGTGTGGCGATTGAGACAGCAGCAATGGGAGGCCGTACAGGGACCCATGACAGATTACGGGCCTGGCAGCAGCATGAGGAGGCGGTACAGGGGCCCATGGCAGATTACGGGCCTGGCAGCAGCAATGGGAGGCCCGTAATCTGCCAGCACCCTATGACAAAATGGAACCCACCAGCAGTGTGAGGAGACCTGAAAGTGGCACATGGCAGAGTGTGGCGATGGAGACAGCAGCAATGGGAGGCCGTAAAGGGACCCATGACAGATTACGGGCCTGGCAGCAGCATGAGGAGGCGGTACAGGGGCCCATGACAGATTACGGGCCTGGCAGCAGCAATGGGAGGCCCGTAATCTGCCAGCACCCTATGACAAAATGGAACCCACCAGCAGTGTGAGGAGACCTGAAAGTGGCACATTGCAGAGTGTGGCGATGGAGACAGCAGCAATGGGAGGCCGTACAGGGACCCATGACACACTCTGGACCTGGCAGCAGCATGAGGAGGCGGTACAGGGGCCCATGGCAGATTACGGGCCTGGCAGCAGCAATGGGAGGCCCGTAATCTGCCAGCACCCTATGACAAAATGGAACCCACCAGCAGTGTGAGGAGACCTGAAAGTGGCACATGGCAGAGTGTGGCGATGGAGACAGCAGCAATGGGAGGCCATACAGGGACCCATGACAGATTACGGGCCTGGCAGCAGCATGAGGAGGCGGTACAGGGGCCCATGACAGATTACGGGCCTGGCAGCAGCAATGGGAGGCCCGTAATCTGCCAGCACCCTATGACAAAATAGAACCCACCAGCAGTGTGAGGAGACCTGAAAGTGGCACATTGCAGAGTGTGGCGATGGAGACAGCAGCAATGGGAGGCCGTACAGGGACCCATGACAGATTACGGGCCTGGCAGCAGCATGAGGAGGCGGTACAGGGGCCCATGACAGATTACGGGCCTGGCAGCAGCAATGGGAGGCCCGTAATCTGCCAGCACCCTATGACAAAATGGAACCCACCAGCAGTGTGAGGAGACCTGAAAGTGGCACATGGCAGAGTGTGGCGATGGAGACAGCAGCAATGGGAGGCCGTACAGGGACCCATGACACACTCTGGACATGGCAGCAGCATGAGGAGGCGGTACAGGGGCCCATGGCAGATTACGGGCCTGGCAGCAGCAATGGGAGGCCCGTAATCTGCCAGCACCCTATGACAAAATGGAACCCACCAGCAGTGTGAGGAGACCTGAAAGTGGCACATGGCAGAGTGTGGCGATGGAGACAGCAGCAATGGGAGGCCGTACAGGGACCCATGACAGATTACGGGCCTGGCAGCAGCATGAGGAGGCGGTACAGGGGCCCATGACAGATTACGGGCCTGGCAGCAGCAATGGGAGGCCCTTAATCTGCCAGCACCCTATGACAAAATAGAACCCACCAGCAGTGTGAGGAGACCTGAAAGTGGCACATTGCAGAGTGTGGCGATGGAGACAGCAGCAATGGGAGGCCGTACAGGGGCCCATGACAGATTACGGGCCTGGCAGCAGCAATGGGAGGCCCGTAATCTGCCAGCACCCTATGACAAAATGGAACCCACCAGCAGTGTGAGGAGACCTGAAAGTGGCACATGGCAGAGTGTGGCGATGGAGACAGCAGCAATGGGAGGCCGTACAGGGACCCATGACACACTCTGGACCTGGCAGCAGCATGAGGAGGCGGTACAGGGGCCCATGGCAGATTACGGGCCTGGCAGCAGCAATGGGAGGCCCGTAATCTGCCAGCACCCTATGACAAAATGGAACCCACCAGCAGTGTGAGGAGACCTGAAAGTGGCACATGGCAGAGTGTGGCGATGGAGACAGCAGCAATGGGAGGCTGTACAGGGACCCATGACACACTCTGGACCTGGCAGCAGCATGAGGAGGCGGTACAGGGGCCCATGGCAGATTACGGGCCTGGCAGCAGCAATGGGAGGCCCGTAATCTGCCAGCACCCTATGACAAAATGGAACCCACCAGCAGTGTGAGGAGACCTGAAAGTGGCACATGGCAGAGTGTGGCGATGGAGACTTGGGCCCCCTGGCCACGCTTGACTTTCTGGCCACATAGTCGACATACGGCTACGTTTACTTCCTCGGGCGGCTTGACGAAAAATTGCCACACCGCCGCGTAGGAAACTTTGCCCCCGCTACTCCTCACTGGCTGACTGCTACTTCCTCCGTGCACACCGGCACCACTACTGGCCGTGGTGGTAGGCTGCAGTGGAGCTGGTGCTCTACTCCATGGCTGTTTGCCTCCACTGACACTGCTGAGACCCTGCTGCCTCCTGGGCAACCCACCAACTGTTTTGCTCGCTGCCAAGCTGGCACCCTCTTCTCCTGATGATGCGGAAGCAATAGCCTGATGACGACGAGGCTGCCAAGTGCGATGAGCCTCATCATCATCAATTAGGGTCTCCGCCTCACTACTAGCCCCCTCGGCTGCGTGTGGGTCAGGAGACAGACCTGTCTCTAGACCGGCTACCGAGCCACTCTCCTCGCCAGTACTTCTTTGCCTGGCTGCTGAAGAGGCGGATGTCTCCCCCCGTTCCTGACCGCCCTCTGTTAGCTCTTCCTCACTGTTCAGTGGGGCTGAGCCCACAGCATGCGATACTTCGCTTGGTGAGGGAACACCAAAGGACAGGGGCAGGTAGAGGACACGTGATTTCAGTGGGCTTGCTCCCGGGCCATGCCAACTAACGGTTGTGTCTGACGTACCCACCGACCGTTGGCTGTAGGTGTCAGAGGTGACCTGGGAAGAGGAAGACGACCGAGCCAACCAATCGATGACGGCAGGGTTGTCGGTGGAGACACGACCGCTGGATGACAGCGGGAGCACTGGCCTCTGGCTGCGACTAGTGCTGCCTCGACCCCTTCCTCTGCTGCCACGTCTGCTCGCTCCTGAAACATTGCCTCCTCTGCCACTCCTCTGCGTGTTGTCTGACATACTCTTTAATTCAACGATTCTGTGTCCCTGAGTAACGATTCTGTGTCTGTCCCTTAGTAACAATTCTGTGTCTGTCCCTGAGTAACAATTCTGTGTCCCTCAGTAACAATTCTGTGTCTGTCACTGAGTAACAATTCTGTGTCCCTCAGTAACAATTCTGTGTCCCTCAGTAACAATTCTGTGTCTGTCCCTGAGTAACAATTCTGTGTCCCTGAGTAACAGTTCTGTGTCCCTGAGTAACAATTCTGTGTCCCTGAGTAACAGTTCTGTGTCCTTGAGTAACAATTCTGTGTCCCTGAGTAACAATTCTGTGTCCCTCAGTAACAATTCTGTGTCCCTCAGTAACAATTCTGTGTCTGTCCCTGAGTAACAATTCTGTGTCCCTCAGTAACAATTCTGTGTCCCTCAGTAACAATTCTGTGTCTGTCCCTCAGTAACAATTCTGTGTCCCTGAGTAACAGTTCTGTGTCCCTGAGTAACAATTCTGTGTCCCTGAGTAACAGTTCTGTGTCCCTGAGTAACAATTCTGTGTTCCTGAGTAACAATTCTGTGTCCCTGAGTAACAATTCTGTGTCCCTCAGTAACAATTCTGTGTCCCTCAGTAACAATTCTGTGTCTGTCCCTGAGTAACAATTCTGTGTCCCTGAGTAACAGTTCTGTGTCCCTGAGTAACAATTCTGTGTCCCTGAGTAACAGTTCTGTGTCCCTGAGTAACAATTCTGTGTCCCTGAGTAACAATTCTGTGTCCCTGAGTAACAATTCTGTGTCCCTCAGTAACAATTCTGTGTCCCTCAGTAACAATTCTGTGTCTGTCCCTGAGTAACAATTCTGTGTCCCTCAGTAACAATTCTGTGTCCCTCAGTAACAATTCTGTGTCTGTTCCTGAGTAACAATTCTGTGTCTGTTCCTGAGTAACAGTTCTGTGTCCCTGAGTAACAATTCTGTGTCCCTGAGTAACAGTTCTGTGTCCCTGAGTAACAATTCTGTGTCCCTCAGTAACAATTCTGTGTCCCTCAGTAACAATTCTGTGTCCTCAGTAACAATTCTGTGTCTGTCCCTGAGTAACAATTCTGTGTCCCTCAGTAACAATTCTGTGTCCCTCAGTAACAATTCTGTGTCCCTCAGTAATAATTCTGTGTCTGTCCCTGAGTAACAATTCTGTGTCCCTGAGTAACAGTTCTGTGTCCCTGAGTAACAATTCTGTGTCCCTGAGTAACAGTTCTGTGTCCCTGAGTATCAATTCTGTGTCCCTGAGTAACAATTCTGTGTCCCTGAGTAACAGTTCTGTGTCCCTGAGTAACAATTCTGTGTCCCTGAGTAACAGTTCTGTGTCCTTGAGTAACAATTCTGTGTCCCTGAGTAACAATTCTGTGTCCCTCAGTAACAATTCTGTGTCCCTCAGTAACAATTCTGTGTCTGTCCCTGAGTAACAATTCTGTGTCCCTCAGTAACAATTCTGTGTCCCTCAGTAACAATTCTGTGTCCCTCAGTAATAATTCTGTGTCTGTCCCTGAGTAACAATTCTGTGTCCCTGAGTAACAGTTCTGTGTCCCTGAGTATCAATTCTGTTTCCCTGAGTAACAATTCTGTGTCCCTCAGTAACAATTCTGTGTCCCTCGGTAACAATTCTTTGTCTGTCCCTGAGTAACAATTCTGTGTCCCTCAGTAACAATTCTGTGTCTGTCCCTGAGTAACAATTCTGTGTCCCTGAGTAACAGTTCTGTGTCCCTGAGTAACAATTCTGTGTCCCTGAGTAACAGTTCTGTGTTTCTGAGTAACAATTCTGTGTCCCTGAGTAACAATTCTGTGTCCCTCAGTAACAATTCTGTGTCCCTCAGTAACAATTCTGTGTCCCTGAGTAACAATTCTGTGTCCCTCAGTAACAATTCTGTGTCCCTCAGTAACAATTCTGTGTCCCTCAGTAACAATTCTGTGTCTGTCCCTGAGTAACAATTCTGTGTCCCTCAGTAACAATTCTTTGTCCCTCAGTAATAATTCTGTGTCTGTCCCTGAGTAACAATTCTGTGTCCCTGAGTAACAGTTCTGTGTCCCTGAGTAACAATTCTGTGTCCCTGAGTAACAGTTCTGTGTCCCTGAGTAACAATTCTGTTTCCCTGAGTAACAATTCTGTGTCCCTCAGTAACAATTCTGTGTCCCTCAGTAACAATTCTGTGTCCCTCGGTAACAATTCTGTGTCTGTCCCTGAGTAACAATTCTGTGTCCCTCAGTAACAATTCTGTGTCCCTCAGTAACAATTCTGTGTCTGTCCCTGAGTAACAATTCTGTGTCTCTGAGTAACAATTCTGTGTCCCTGAGTAACAGTTCTGTGTCCCTGAGTAACAATTCTGTTTCCCTGAGTAACAGTTCTGTGTCCCTGAGTAACAATTCTGTGTCCCTGAGTAACACTTCTGTGTCCCTGAGTAACAATTCTGTGTCCCTCAGTAACAATTCTGTGTCCCTCAGTAACAATTCTGTGTCCCTCAGTAACAATTCTGTGTCTGTCCCTGAGTAACAATTCTGTGTCCCTGAGTAACAGTTCTGTGTCCCTGAGTAACAATTCTGTGTCCCTATGTAACAATTCTGTGTCCCTAAGTAACGATTCTGTGGCCCTAAAGTCTCTTTGGCCCTAACTCTGTCCCTAATACAGAGAGGTCTGTCTCTCTTGAATGACCGGAGGCTAATGGAGAATTCTAAGAATGCCGCAATTTATAGCTCGACCATTACACAGTGCTGGCTGGCTGGCTGCTGATTGGCTAATGCGATCACATGTCATGAATGAATGCATTATGGGTCAGCGCGCCTTGTCTGCGCGCCTTCCCAGAGATCCTCGCTCTGTCGCCACACATGTCGCCGCCATTTTTGGAAAATTTCGATTCGCAATTTTTCCTAATCTTCGAAACGAATTCCACTTTGCCAAGTTCGATTCGCTCATCTCTAGTCCAGGCATCTGAGTGGATCCTGACATTAAAGTTGGGATCTCTCCAGAGCCTGGACTGGCTGAATAAGAGTCACAGGACCCCTTGAGAATGTCCATTTAGATGAAACTATTTGGGAAAGATATACAAAAACCACCTATGGATACCAAAAACTATTGTACAGCTGCCACCTCTAGCTCCAAAAGGACATACAGTGGGGATCGAAAGTTTGGGCACCCCAGCTAAAAATTTGTATTAATGTGCATAAAGAAGCCAAGGAAAGATGGAAAAATCTCCAAAAGGCATCACATTACAGATTAGACATTCTTATAATATGTCAACAAAAGTTAGATTTTATTTCCATCATTTACACTTTCAAAATAACAGAAAACAAAAAAATGGCGTCTGCAAAAGTTTGGGCACCCTGCAGAATTTATAGCATGCACTGCCCCCTTTGCAAAGCTGAGACATGCCAGTGTCATGGATTGTTCTCAATCATCGTCTGGGCAGACCAGGTGATGTCAATCTCAAAGGTTTTAAATGCCCAGACTCATCTGACCTTGCCCCAACAATCAGCACCATGGGTTCTTCTAAGCAGTTGTCTAGAAAACTGAAACTGAAAATAGTTGACGCTCACAAAGCTGGAGAATGCTATAAGAAGATAGCAAAGCATTTTCAGATGTCAATATCCTCTGTTCGGAATGTAATTAAGAAATGGCAGTCATCAGGAACAGTGGAAGTTAAAGCAAGATCTGGAAGACCAAGAAAAATATCAGACAGAACAGCTCGCAGGATTGTGAGAAAAACAATTCAAAACCCACGTTTGACTGCACGATCCCTCCAGAAAGATCTGGCAGACACTGGAGTTGTGGTACACTATTCCACTATAAAGAGATACTTGTACAAATATGGTCTTCATGGAAGAGTCATCAGAAGAAAACCTCTTCTACGTCCTCACCACAAAAATCATCGTTTGAACTTTGCAAATGAACATATAGACAAGCCTGATGCATTTTGGAAACAAGTTCTGTGGACCGATGAGGTTAAAATTGAACTTTTTGGCCGGAATGAGCAAAGGTACGTTTGGAGAAGAAGGGGCACAGAATTGAATGAAAAGAACCTCTGTCCAACTGTTAAGCATGGGGTTGGATCAATCATGCTTTGGGGTTGTGTTGCAGCCAGTGGCACAGGGAACATCTCACGAGTAGAAGGAAAAATGGATTCAATAAAATTTCAGCAAATTTTGGATGGTAACTTGATGCCATCTGTGAAAAAGCTGAAGTTAAAGAGAGGATGGCTTCTACAAATGGATAATGATCCTAAACACACCTCGAAATCCACGGGGGATTACATCAAGAGGCGTAAACTGAAGGTTTTGCCATGGCCTTCACAATCTCCTGACCTCAACATAATTGAAAATCTATGGATAGACCTTAAAAGAGCAGTGCGTGACAGACAGCCCAGAAATCTCAAAGAACTGGAAGACTTTTGTAAGGAAGAATGGGCAAAGATACCTCAAACAAGAATTGAAAGACTCTTGGCTGGCTACAAAAAGTGTTTACAAGCTGTGATACTTGCCAAAGGGGGCAGTACAAGATATTAACTCTGCAGGGTGCCCAAACTTTTGCAGACGCCATTTTTTTGTTTTCTGTTATTTTGAAAGTGTAAATGATGGAAATAAAATCTAACTTTTGTTGACATATTATAAGAATGTCTAATCTGTAATGTGATGCCTTTTGGAGATTTTTCCATCTTTCCTTGGCTTCTTTATGCACATTAATACAAATTTTTAGCTGGGGTGCCCAAACTTTCGATCCCCACTGTACATGTGTTACTGATGGTGCTTGCTCACCCCTATCAAATGTATTTAAATGTACTCCTATACCCATATACTGTAAGGGACCGCCTGGCGGTACCACTAGCACTCCACTGAATAGGCGTCCCCAGCGTACGGAGTCTAAGTCCCAGGGTGCTTGTTCACCAGGGCCCCTGATGGTGGGGATGGACTTGGAGCCCCCTGAGACCAGGTCGTGGCTACTGGGTGCGTCCGTCAGTGGTAGTGGTATGCGCCAAGGGCTCCCACGGGAAAGAGTCTGATATGAGGAGGTCAGAAGACCCCACTGCAAGGGATGGATGGATAGATGGATGAGCAAGGTCAGACGGGCCGGGTCGGTAACAGAGAGGACGGCAAGGTACAAGGCAGCGGGCATAGAATGGTCGGGTCACACGCCAGGTCAGCAACAGTAGGTCAAATCCAATAGGGGGCATCCAGGAGAGAGGTCAGGCAAAGCAAGGGTCAGAATAGGAGAAAACAGCAAGGTCAGGTACAATCCGGGTCAATAACTTACAGGGTACAGGTTCGCAGAATCACAGGATGCAGGAAAGACCAGAAGGCACTGAATGACAGCTCAGGGCCATTTAAATATCCCGCCCTGCGCTGCCATTGGTGCCCAGTGGACGGCCGCGGCTTCTACTGCGCATGCGCGAACTCGAACGGCGCGGCCGGCCCGGACCTAGTGCCCGTGTCCCTGCACAGGGCGGTGCACTGCGCCGGGACCATCGCGGCGGGGATCGAGGAGATCCCTGACATATACACTATATTGCCAAAAGTACTGGGATGCCTACCTTTACACACACATGAACTTTAATGGCATCCCAGTCTTAGTTCGTAGGGTTCAATATTGAGTTGGCCCACCCTTTGAAGCTATAACAGCTACAACTCTTCTGGGAAGGCTGTCCACAAGGTTTAGGAGTGTGTCTATGGGAATGTTTGACCATTCTTCCAGAAGCGCATTTGTGAGGTCAGGCGCTGATGTTGGACAAGAAGTCCTGGCTTACAGTCTCTGCTCTAATTCATCCCAAAGGTATTCTATCGAGTTGAGGTCAGGACAGTCAAGTTCCTCCACCCCAAGCTTGCTCATCCATGTCTTTATGGACCTTGCTTTGTGCACTGGTGCGCAGTCTTATTAGGACAGGAAGGGACCGTCCCCAAACTGTTCCCACAAAGCTGGGAGCATGAAATTGTCCATAATGTCTTGGTGTGCTGAGGCCCTAAGAGTTCCATTCAGTGCAACTAGGGAGCCAAGCCAAACCCCTGAAAAACACCCCCCCAGCATAATTTCCCCTCCACCAAAGTTTACATTTGGCACAATACAGTCAGGCAAGTACAGTTCTCCCGGCAACCGTCAAACCCCGACACGTCCATCAGATTGCCACACAGAGAAACATGATTTTTCATTCCAGAGAACACGTCTCCACTGCTCTAGAGTCCAGTGGCGGCGTGCTTTACACCACTGTATCCAACACTTTGCATTGCATTGCACTAAGGCTTGGATGCAGCTGCTCAGCCATGGAAACCCATTCCATGAAGCTCTCTACGCACTGTTGTTGTGCTAATCTGAAGGCCACATGAAGTTTGGAGGTCTTTAGCTATTGACTCTGCAAACAGTTGGTGACTTCTGCACACTGTGCACTTCAGCATGCGCTGACCCCGATCTGTCATTTACGAGGCCTACCACTTCGTGGCTGATTTGCTGTTGTTCCCATTTGCTTCCACTTTGTTATAATACCACTAACAGTTGACCATGGAATATTTAGTAGCAAAGAAATTTCACAGATGGACTTATTACACAGGTGGCAACCTATCACAGTACCACGCTTGAATTCATTGAGCTCCTGAGAGTGACCAATTCTTTCACAAATGTTTGTAGAAGTAGTCTGCATGCCTAGGTGCTTGATATTATACACCTGTGGACATGGAGGTGATTGGAACACATGAATTCAATGATTTGGAAGGGTGTCCCAATACTTTTGGCAATATAGTGTATTTATACAAATAAATATAGTGCAAAAAACAAATAAGATTCTATGTGCAAAAGTCCCAAACCCTACATAGTCCATAAATTTAAAGCCAATGCAGTAACATAATTTCCATACAAAGTGAAAAATGTTTCATAATCCACCATTCCCACTGAATAAAGATGACTTGAATAAAGATATAAGTATCAATTATTTTATTTCAAAATTTTTTTATATTTGTGAAAGAGTAAACAACTAAGGAGGAGGTATATTATTTCTTTTAAATATGGGCTATAATATTATATATTATCCACCTTTTATATACATTTTGTTTTATAATTTTTGTATCATGATTTTTAGTAGAACAAGAAAAATGTGGCATACATATGTAATGGAGAGGTAATATCATTTTCCACCACAAGATGGCATTTGTAGAAATTAGATATTACATAATAGTGATGATCCACAAATTACTAATGGATTTTTTGGATAGTGATTTCAGGCATAGATGGTACATCAATACTAAGTATTAAGAACCAACTCTTGGTTGTTTTCTTTCAAGTAAAAAAGTTGTTGGTAATGAGTATGGGGAGGGTGGGTTTGCCACAGTATATAGAGGGGAGATGTGCACCGTGATTTCCTGCTTCTGAAGACGCCATGCTTTGATGACGAAACGCATCAAGCGGAACTTTCCTATGCAACACTTCTGTTCCTACATGGAGTGCCTGCTGAGTGTTCCACTGCTCTCTAAATGATCAGTAGAGTGTTTGCTCATAGGATCTCTTATATCTATACACTTATGGGCATATCTTTTAATACAATTTTTTAACCACAATATATTTGTATGGTTTCACACTATGTGAGGATCCTTCTCTTTTGGATTGTATACCATCTAATACACCATTGGAGTATCATCTAATCATCTGGAGAGGAGGAGACAATGGGGAGAGGTAACAACTAAGGCCTCATGTACACATGAACTCACCTGGCCGTTAAACACTCCTGCAACAGAAAAATGCTAAATGCGGCAAAAATGCCTGTAAACATAGGACCACGTTTAGCCACGTTTACCCATATTTAGCGCTTGGACGTTTATTCATTTGATTGGCCGGAGTATTTTCCATTGACATGGATAAACGCCTAAGCGCTAGCGTTTAGACATATTGAGTTGTGTTTACACGTGTTTTTGCCATGTTTATCAGTTTTCGGTCATAACTTTCCCCTCCTGAATGAGATTATTCTGCGTTCAGAAGAGGAACATTTACAGTGGATATAAAAAGTCTACACACCCCTGTTAAAATATTGGTTTTCTGTGATGTAAAAAAATGAGACAAAGTTAAATAATTTCAGAATTTCTCCACCTCTAATGTGACCTAAAAACTGTACAACTCAGTTGAACAACAAACTGAAATCGTTTAGGGGGGTGGGGAGAGTAAACAGAAAAAACTAAAATAATGTGGTTGCATTAGTGTGCACACCCTTAAACCAATACTTTGCTGAAGCACCTTTTGATTTTATTGCAGCACTCAGTCGTTTTGGGTATGAGTCTAGCAGCATGGCACATCTTGACTTGGCAATATTTGCCCACTCTTCCTCTTCCTCCAAATCTGTCACATTGTGAGGGCACTTCCTGTGCACAGCCCTCTTCAGATCACCCCTCAGATTTTCGATCAGATTTAGGTCTGGGCTCTGGCTGGGTCATTCCAAAACTTTCATCTTCTTCTGGTGAAGCCATTCCTTTGATGATTTGGAAGTAAGCTTTTGGTCGTTGGATGTATGCTTTGGGTCGTTGTCATGCTGAAAGATGTAGACTTTTTATATTCACTGTAACTGCCCCTAAACGCTGCTGCTCCTAAACTCTGGTAAAAGCCTATGTGTACATGGACACATAGCCTATTATTAAGTTGAGTTCAGGGGCTTTGGCAAAAAAAGCCACAAGCTCCTAAACTCACTTTTAGGAGCAACAGTGTACATGAGGCCCAAGGAGGTCCTGGGGTGACCACAAGACTTTCTTGTTGTACAACAAGGGGGTAACTGGAATCTGGTGAGTGAGAAGAGTACCTTGACCATTGATTGTGGATCACTTGGAAGTGGGAACGGTGGCTTATGAAACATTTCTCACTTTGCATTGGACTTTATGTTACTGTATTGGCTTTGAGTTATTGGACTATGTAGGGTTTGTGACTTTTGCACATAGGATCTCATTTTGTAGGGTTTTACGCTATATTTAATTGTTTAAAATACTGTATATGGGTATATGAGTATATTTAAACACAAGGTTTGCTGTAGTTGATGGTGGTGAGCACATCGGTAACACATGTTAGTTGGGAAAGAATCTCAGTGCTGACTTTCTGTGTCTTTGGTGGCTCTCTAAGGCCTCTTTCACACCATATGTGTAGAAAAATTGATGGAAACTGACTTTCACTTGCAGAGACATCAGTTTACATCAGTTTTCATGTATGCTTCAACAAGTTTTATACACGTTACAGATTCCTGTGCAGAAAAAATCTGCACGTGATGCTAGTGTTGTGGTGTGAACAGGACACTTAGAAATCAATTGATTTCATAGTGCCCTTGCAGAACGTGTGCAGAAAAACTGACATCTCTACACCATGATGTGAACAAGCCCTAAGTGAGTTTTTACTGTATTTTCGCTGTCACATTGTTGTAACTGGATGACTGGCTCTGTTCTACAATAAACCTTTATTTAAACTACTACACTCTCATTGCCATTCAGTTGGCTCCTTGGTGAGCTCTATTATTATTATTATTATTATTATACAGTATTTTTAAAGCGCCAACAGTTCGCTCAGCGCTGTACATTACAATGGGAGACAATATCTGTTCCAGTAGGAGTTGGCTTTTTCTCTTGCCTAAGAGGAGTGATTCCAAAGTGGAAGGGCATACGCCTGGGGAGGATTTGTGCCTCAGAACCATGCTGTGTCCACTGTACGTATGACAGCTTATGGTCAAGTGAGTGTTCATTACTACAAGGATCTCCTCCTGATTTAAAAGAGACTTCACGTTTGGCACATTGAACATTGTTTATTTATTTGTATGTCTTTGTTATATCCACTGGCACTGCATCATTTCATGATATTGTAAGTTTTTAGGTTTGGGTATATCTAACTTTGTTTGCCAGCAGCCACACATTATCAAAGCACAGATTAATTACATTACATTTAACAAGGATTCAGCCTTCAGTACCTCTAACCTTCATTAGGCAAGGAAAGCACAGGACATGATGTGAGCTAGATGGAATCACTCTCCTGTTGTCACACTCCAAACTTCAGAGCTCCCCCCTAGCTGTACACTTGTAATAACATTGATGGGAGGTCTATTCATTTAGCTGCTACATACTTCCCATCTCTAAAAGTGAAGTATGGGATTTAAAGGATAAGTTCACCTTTGGGAGCATTGAACGTGTTTCACCAATTTTTAGGGTGGAACATGCAACATGTTCCCACATCTGCAGCTGCTCCCCGATTTGAGCCCTTTCTGTGACAGGAGGCAGGGGATTTTCTCCCCGAACCTGCTGTTGCTATTTGAAAACAGTGCAGCTGTGTGGGGCTCCATCCACATGGCCGTGTCATTTATTCAGAGTTTTGTGAGTGAATGAACTACAAATACTGATATCCTTTCTGGCTGTCGGCTTATAGTTCTTAATAATCTGCCAGGGCACTGTTGAGTGATCTAGGTAGTTAATTGATTCTTCCTGTCTTTGTGAAGCTGCCTGTCTGTACGATGTCCTGCATTGCACCTGTGATGTGCTGATTGCGGGTGCAATGCCTTCCAAGCTCCTGAAAAAAAATAGTAAGTGCACATTTTTTTACCTGCAAAAATGTGTAAATTTTTTTTTAAAGTGAGCTTCTCTTTAAAAATAAACAGAGGCTGCTTCTGCCCCTGCCGCTGTACCAAGAACTGAGCGATCAAAGACCACTGATCATTTGGTTCTCGGTCTTCAGTGAGCAGAGAGACAGTTACTGTCAATCACCAAATCTCTGCTCTGCCACCCCCAGTGTTCACTGGAGCGCTGGGCTGTGGAGGGGGTGGGAGCTGTTGGCTCAGTGGCTCACAGACAGGCTGACCCAGATGCCGGTCCAGGCATCTGGGTTGATCCCAAATGTAAAGCTGAGACTTTTCCTGAGCCTTGTCTGGCTGAGTGATGTCAGCCAACAACGGGATTTAGCCCACTGTTGGCTGAAAATGGGTCACAGGAGTGCAGAATTGTGCTCTATAGAAGAATCATGACCAAAAGAGCTTTGGCCATACTTCTCCTTTAAATGGCATGCTTACAGGCTGTCAGTTGGCTGTCCAGGCATCTGGGTGGATCCCTGAAATTAAAGTTGGGATCTCTCTAGAGCCTGGACCGGCTGAATACGAGTCACAGGAGTGCTGAACTGGGTGCACTCCTGTAACCCACAGGAGAAGTAGGGTCAAACGAGCTTTGGCCCTACTTCTCTTTTAAATAAATGTCTCCTGATATTTAGCATAAATGAACATTATTCAAAGCCTGTACAAAACTATTGGCATATGTTACTGGTGAGAAAGATGAACATGAGGTTACGTATTTCTAGTGGTGTATACAGTATGTTGGCTGTTTTTGTTTGGGGGAGTAGAATATGTTCTTGTCCTATTTGCTCCAATGATCTGTACACTTCTTTTTCCAAGAATGTTCAAAGTTTTCCAGGGCCTCTCCTTTCTGTCAGATTTCTTACAAAAACACAGTGTCCAGACTGTACTGCCTCTCCTTTAACACATTAACGATTGTCTCGGTCTTCTGAAAAGTTGTTTTTCAAATTCTCGGCCTTGATCATGGTGTAATTTTTCAGGATACCCACATTTGGGATTGAAGTAATTGGAAATCTTCTTTGCTGCCTGAGCAAAGGAAGTGAAGTGATCAATGATAATTGTGTCTTCATAACCACCTTTGTTCTTCTCTAGGTGCAGAAAAACCACTGAGACAAATTCAAAAGGATTTAATGCACCCCCTAAGGAGCCCTTTCCAATTCTTTTGAATGCTATTGCTTTAGCAGCTGCATTTTTTGGTACCATTATCAATTATTCTTTTTTGCCTTAAGGGGCAGGCTTCTGCAGGCTAGATTACTTTGCCTGCTCCACAATGGCCCATATCATCATGTACAGTAAGTGTTTCAGCACTATCTGATTGAACTCTTGTGGAAGAAACATTTTGTTGTGTCCCAACAAAATCCCATCTTGTACAGTGGGCTTATGGTAGTCATGCATGAGTCTAGGCAGCTCGCATTGACTTTGATGGGTTCAGTCTTCTTATTCTTAAGGTCCATGATCCTTGGATGATCCTTATCCAGCAGCTGGGCAGCCAGGAGTTTGTTTGTTTTCCGAAATTTCAAACACTATTTCCATCTGCAGCTTCTAGTTATAGGGCTACTGACAATTCCCAAAGACCTTCCTCATCTACTGCCTTGCTAGTTTTCTATATAGCAGAAATAGTCAGTGGTGTGATCAGATTTTGTATGTTTTTCTTTATCTTGAAGACTGCATAACGAGTTTCTGGACAAGGTATTAATATCTGCATTCTCTCTACCTGGCTGATACTTGATATCAAAGCAGAAATCTGCAAATCCCCCTACCTAGTGGTGTCCAAAACTATTAAGTCTTCCTGAACTGAGATCTAATGTTAATGAATTGTTGGCTGTATAGACCTTAAAAAAGGGGACACAGTAAAGGTAGATCCTAAACATATCACAAATGGCCCATTCTAAAGCTTAGGAACTTTCAGTGCAAATTATTGTTTTTACACTGGGTGTCAGTGCTTGTGAATAATAGCCTATAACCAATTATTTGTCCCCTAGACATTTCTAAAGTACTGCACCTAGCCCAACCTGTGATGCATCAGTGTGTAAAACAAATGGCGAGTTAAAGCAGAGCTCCACCCAAAAGGGGAAGTCCCACTTTAAGCCTTTGTCCCCGACTCCCCATTAAGGATTGGCACCTTTGGGGAGCGGGTACCTGAATTTGACAGGTACCCGCTCCCACTTCCACTGCTATCACCTAGGCGATCAGAAGCAGAAGTTGCCCCCCCTCTCTACCCATAGTCTTCTGGGCCATTCACAAAGTGCAGCACTTCTCGCAAATACGTAGTTGGCACCCGGCTGTGAAGCTGCAAGCTGTGACAGCTGGGTGCCCACAATGAAGATACCGGTGGAGTCAGCCATGGTGAGTACACAGCTGGACCGAGGGACGGGTGAGTGTCTGTATTTTAAAAGTCAGCAGATACAGTTTTTGTAGCTGCTGAATTTTATTTTATTTTTTTCAGCTGGAACACTGCTTTAAAGTTTGGATAAGCAAGGATTTCTGGCTTTTCCACTATATTTTCACCTGGTGATCTGTCTAGTAACACTCATGTATTAGAGCAGTGGTTCTCAACCTGTGGGTCGTGACCCCTTTGGGGGTCGAATGACCCTTTCACAGGGGTCGCCTAAGACCATCGGAAAACATATATTTCCGATGTGTAAAGAGCAGCTACTGTGTAGAAAGCAGCTGCTGTGTTGAAAGCAGCTAATCTGTTAAAAGCAGCTACTATGTTGAAAGAAGCAGTATTCGAGGTAAAAACGACACTTCATGAATTATAATTACTGGGTAAATAATTTTATGGTTGGGGGTCACCACAACATAAAGAATGGTGTTAAAGGGTCGTGGCATTAGGAAGGTTGAGAACCACTGTATTAGAGTTTTCCCAATTTAGATGAATGAGCTCAGGGGCACCTTCCAAATGTGGCATTATCAGTCTAAGGGGAGGGGAGTATTGGATGTACTAGCAGATTTAAATATACCAACACATTGAAACCAAATTCTGGCTAACATTTTATAGGCAGTTACAGCAAACAGTTATTTTCCCTTTTGGGATAAAGGTTTTACATACATAAATAAAAGCTGATCATTGTAAGCACCTCTGTCAGTATTAAATGGTCTGTTTCACCCCTGTAACTGCTACATCTGCAGGAGAGCTTGTTCTCTGAAAAACAACAGACTTACTGTCTTAATCACCAGTTGAAAATATAGAAAAGAAAACTAATGCAGCCATCATATCTCAGAATTGATAAGATGCAATATAATAAAATTGGTTGTAGATTTAATACTGGTTTAAAAGGTTTTTGCACTCACACCTTCAGAATAGAATAATCATTGATCTATTGTAGGGCGTGATGAATGGAAAGTTACAGAATACAGCAGTTTGCTTATAATATCATGGGACTAAACCATAAAGTACTATGGTCATCTTAATAGGTGCTTTACTCTGCTTTTGTTCATGATAATAACCTGGCTTATCCATTTAATGACATCCCACCTGCAATGTACTGCAGACAGGCGGCTTCTGTAGGCAAAGCAATGTACCTGTACTTCGCTGCCTACTTCCGGGTTTCAAGTGCATGCATGTGCGCCCCCCGGCTGCCACCCAATGTGATTGTACACAGCAGAAGCCTGTCAGCAAGTTCCAACCAATGATTCACGACTGGGACCTGCGGATCAGCTGTGTACAATAACAGCCCAGAGCCATGTGTTGGCATTCAACAAAAACCTCTGTACAGAGGGAACAATCTCTGTGTTTCTCATCCCTACAAAGCAGCATATAATAGACACATTACACATAGTTAGGCACACATTTAACCCCTTGATCACCCTAGATGTTAATCTCTTCTCAGCCAGTGTCATTAGTACAGCAACAGGGTATAATATTATCACTGATCTCTCTAATAATGTCACTAGTGATGTTAGTGGCAGTTAGTCAGTTACCCCCAATCTCATTTAGTGTCAGATTGCCCGCCGCACACAGTCCCATATAAGTCGCTGATCAACACCATTAGTAGTAAAAAAAAAAAAAAAAATATAAATTCCAGTCGCAAACCAATCAATATACACTTATTGGGATTTTTTTTTTCAAAAGACACATAGCAGAATACATTTTGGCTAAAATTTATGAAGAAATTTGATTCTTTAAGTTTTTTTATTGGATATGTTTTATAGCAGAAAGTAAAAAACATTGTTTGTTTGTTTTTTTTTACATTTCTGTTTTTTTTTATTTTACATCACAAAAAATGAAAAACCCAGCGGTGATCAAATACCACTCAAATAAAGCTTTATTTGTGTGAAAAAAATTATATAAATTTAGTTTGGGTACAGTGTTGCACGCAATTACCAGTTAAAGTAGCACAGTGTGGTATTGAAAAAAATGGCCTGGTAATGAAGGGGATAAAATATTCCAAGTTATCAAGGGGTTAAGGAATATTTCCTCACTCATCATAAGAGGGATAAAAAAAAGAGAGACTTTTGAAGGGATATCAAACCAAAACTTTCTAGAGAAAGTCACTAAAGAAGCCAGAGTAGAAAAAAGGAACATCTGATTGGAGAGCATGGTTAGACCCTTGAAAAAGATGTCCCACAGGGACAAAAAATTGTGGAGGCCAAAGATTATGACAGCACTACTCCTGTTTCACTCATGGAATTTACTGCAGGTTGCTGCTCCAGCACAAAATGTGCAATCTCTAATGCAGGCAGGTGCTGTAAGAAAGTGTGAAGATACTCCAGCAAGGTTGTTAGATAATAGTGATCAAAGCAGATATATGCAAAGATGTGAACAATGTGTGAACCAAGAAAAATAAAAATGAAAACACTGATTTAACTGTGGACAGGAAGACTACAGTATATGGCACAAGGGTGCATAAAAAAGAAACCGTCACAGGTATCTATGATGAAAAGTCCCAAGTCCTTGCAGAACCAAAAAAAAGACTTCACCCACCTTGGCACTGTGAGCAAAAAAAAAAAGTTTTAATAGATCCTGTATTGTCTTCTTTGACTAAGAATTGGGAGTTGGAATTAAAATATACTAATGGCAAAAACATTAAAGTGGTTTTAAACCCAAAAGCAAAAATTTATTATATTGCTGCTTACCAATTCGTAGCTGCCATGGCTATATTGGTTTCCTTTTTATGATTTCTTTCTTCTATTTACATCTAGCGATCCAGACAGTAAGTCTGCTGTTTTTCAACAGAAACACTCATGCAGTTACAGGAATGAGACAGTCCATTTTACACTGGCAGGAGTGCTTAAAATGATTAGCTTTTATTTATATATGTAAAACCATTATCTCAAAAGAAAAGAACATATTTACTGTAACTGATCATAAAGTATTAGTTGGAGTTGATCTTCAATTTGTTACTTTTTCAAAATCTGCTAGTGCATCCATCACTCCTCTCCCCCCAGATTGAGAATGCTGCTGTCCAAATCTGCCCTCTGTGCTCATTCATCCAGAGTGGAGTCTGTATTATGCATGAGGTGTGCTAGTGGCCAGATCACCAGGTGAAAATAGAGGGGAAAAAAAGCCTAAAAAAAGAAAACGAATGCAGTTACCACATCTAAGGATTGGTAAGCCTCTTTCACATCCCACCACATGCTTCAGTGGCACCCACTCACCAAATTATAATGCCTCTTATTCTCATGATAGGTAAACTATGCTTTTATACTATGCACCACTTGTATGTCACCAGTTAGATCATCCAATCCTCCTCCTTTCCGATGAACACACTCAATATCAGAGAAAAGAAAGCCCAAATAATGTAATATTGCCAAAACACCTTTAAATGTCATGATATAATAAAATGATGGGGAGATTTAGAAAAGGTGTATAGATGACCATAAATATCCCCTGTCGTTTTATCATCTCATGATGCTTATATGATATTTTAAGCATATTTTAATTTCATTTCTATTTCAGTTTTATTTTTAATCTGTATTTTGACTTGTATTTTGATTCTCATTTGTATCATTGTTTTGTATTAACAATCGTTAGTACCAACCAATTTTTTATATATTTTATATGCGTTAATTTTACATAATACATTTTACATAATTATATATATGACGTTTTTAGCTGCCATTTTACCATTTCCATATATTTATTTTCCAATATATCTGTTTTTGTACACCTTTGTGTTTATTTGATAGCCCTGAGGAAGGGGGAGTCTCTGTGTCGCTGAAACACATTGGCTCGATGTACTTGCTTTTTTCAATAAACGCCTTCTAAAGCATCTTCCAACCTTCTCACATATTCACTCACCTTTTCAAGTCACATGCAGAATGGCCCTAAGGCCAGACCTGAAGGAAGCAGCCCAAGCCCTAAGAGGGCTCACTACCACCACCCTTAACCCACCTTAACTGAAAAAAGACCGAACCCCCCCAAAAACAAAAAAAAAAACCAAAACAATAATTTTTACTTTTTGCTATAAAACATATCCAATTAAAAAAAAATCTTCATTAATTTAGGCCAAAATGTACTCTGCTACATGTCTTTGGTAAAAAAAAAAACCCCACTAAGTGTATATTAATTGGTTTGTATGAAAATTATAGTGTCTGCAAACAATGGTATAAATACTTGATTTTTTTTTTAATACTAGTGATGCCGGAAATCAGTGACTTATAGCAGGACTGTGATAGTATGGCAGGCATTCTGACACTGGGTGAAAACTAGCTGCCACTGACATCTCCAGTGACAGTAATACAATATACTAATACTAATACAGTGACACTAATACTAATAAAAAGCACTGTCACTGTACTAATGACGCTAGGCAGGAAGGGGTTAACATCTGGGGTAATCAAAGGGTTAACTGTGTACAAGGGCATGTTATTTTTGTGTAATGTGTGGTGTTTTACTAGGGAATGTGCTGGTTTTGATTCCCTGCTTCGTGTCCCCAACAGCCCCCTGTTGTTTACGTACACAGATCTCTCTCCTGTCACTAGCTCCATTGATCGCTGTGTCCTGGCCATGAATCGCTGGCTGGGTGTAAGGGAATTCCTGTATGGCGACTGGCACATAGAAATGCGCATACACGCAATATTGCACATAGAAATGAGCACTGGTGCATTGCTGATAGAATGAACGCATGCATTCAAGAATACGCGCACACGGGAGCACGCACGTGGGAGCGTGCCCACAGTTTCTGGTGCCAGGCGGACTATTTAAAGGAGGCTCTTACTCTCTGTCAGTGCTGACTGGTCTTCAGCTAATTCCCTGTGTCCTGCTGTATCTGTTACCATCCCGGCTTGCCATTGAGCTGCTCTTGGATTCTGTTTATGCTTCTGCTCATCGGTTTAAGATCCTGGCTTCCTCCTGACCTTGTCCCTGTTTGATGTTCTGGTACCTCATCGCCTACTCATTGCTGACCCTGGCTATTACTCTGACTACTCTTCCGGCTCCAGTTTGGCTGTACAGTCCTGACGAGTGCTTGTCCTGGCTATCCATTATATCTGCTCCGGTTGTCAAGGTGTGTTTTGGCCTCACGCTTATCAGACGTCCTGGCAAGCCACGTACCCAGATCTTGCAGTTCCAGTGGAATGCCTCCTTAACCTCAGCTGGCCATTGTGGCATCTCCTCCATTCCTGACTGGATGCCCTGCTTGATTCACCGAGTCTACACCACCAGCCACAAGTTCTACAATCAATACCCACAGGCATTCGTGTTTCTCCTGTCCCTTGGCACCATCTGTTCCACCTTCAGTGGGGCCTGGGTTGGAGATACAAGTGAGGCTGACCTCGTTAATTCAGACTTCTATCAGGTAGGTGACACTGGGACCCAGTGATTGACATGTAAGGGAGCCAATGATAGCGCAGGTAGGTGAGTGTGCACTCCCCCTACCCGAAGAAGCAAAATCACATATGCATGTGTCTGCCCTGTAGCAGCAAAGCTACATGGGCCAGCCAGAAAGTGGTTAAATTGGGTGAAACCCATTGGAAGAGAGTTCTTCCTACTCGCCACACTATCATCCACTCATGACCAGTGACCGATCAATTAGTTCAGCATGGTCTCCAATCCTAACAAGCTACATTCATTAGTTTGGTAATGTTGTGTTGTTAATGTTGTTATATTAATATTGGGGCATGTTATTGTTTTTAATTTTTCATATTTAAACTGTGGCTGATAAATATTTCAGGGAAAAAAATCTATGTTCAAATAAAAGTACTGTCTTAGCGCAACCCATGATAACGTATGCGTGTCGACGCAATGCACCAAAGAGGATGGGTGTGAAGGGGCTCTACAAGTTTAAATGTTTAAAAGTAAATGTTCACCTCATGTTATTCTCACCTGCATTTCTTAAACTGTACTGTAAATATATATGTAGAAATGGAATTGCATCTGTCTAGTTCCTTACCATAGATGACATGCATTGTACAGCATTTACCAAATGAGCTGTTTATGCTGTAATAAAAATGAATCCATGCGAGGACACTACTATGCACTTTTTACAACTTTTATCCACCTGGTTGGAGGGCTTTCATGAAGTACCTTTAATCTACAGTATGCTTGTAAAAACTTTTCATTCTTCACTTCATAAATTACTCAGCAAATCCTAAATCATCCTATATTAGCTGCAAATCAAATTTACAAGATGTTCTGGGTGTTAAATTCCCACACCCCACATGGCTCAAGGATTTACAGCTACCTTCATAAGGCAGAAATGTTTTGGTATTCTGAGCATTGGTGGCTGTGGTATAACATATACTATAATTTATTGCCACCCACACTGAAAAGTTTTTATTTCATTATTTCATTAGTGATGTCCATAACTTGTTGCTTCCTCCCTGTTCAAAGATATATTTTAGAAAGGTGGATATCAGCCTGTCTACAGCAGAAAAAGCTATGCAGAAGTGAACCTGATTTAGCATTTTCCAACTTTAGTATATAAACCCCAATGACTAACTGCTTCCTTGGCAATCCTTATAAACAGAATTCAACAATTTGTGTTCTAGAAATTAGAAGCCAATAATAGCATACGTTACAGAAAAAAAAGCCTACATTGACGGAAGATGCATGTTTTGTGAATATTAACCACTTGCCTACTGGGCACTTATACCCCCTTCTTTACCAGGCCAATTTTCAGCTTTCAGCGCTGTCGCACTTTGATTGACAATTGCGCTGTTATGCAAGATTGTACCCATATGAAATTTTTATCATTTTTTTCTCATAAATAGAGCTTTCTTATGGTGGTATTTACTCGCCGCTGGGTGTTTTACTTTTTGCACTATAAACAAAAAAAGTGCAAAAAAATTGAAAAAAAAAAGTTTCTTTGTTTCTATTATAAAATTTTTGCAAACAGGTAATTTTTCTCCTTCACTAATGTGCATTGATGAGGCAGCACTGATGGGCACTGATAGGCAGCACTGATGGGCACTGATAGGCGGCACTGATAGGCGGCACTGATAGGCAGCACTGATGGGCACTGATAGGCAGCCCTGAAGGGCATTGATAGGCGGCACTGAAGGGCATTGATAGGCGGCACTGATAGGCAGCACTAATGAGGTGGCACGGATAGGCGGCACTGATAGGTGGCACAGATGCTGGGTACTGATAGACAGCACTGATAGGTGGCACTGACTGGCATCACTGCTAGGTATTGACTGGCGGCACTGTTAGGCATTGACTGGCGCAACTGCTGGGCACTGACTGGTGGCACTGACTGGCAGCAGTGCTGGGCTGCACTGATGGGCACTTGTGGGTGGCACTGGTGGGCAAAGGGGAGTGGGCACAGATGGGTTACACTGCTGGGCACAGGTAGGTGGCACTTCTGGGTGGCACTGGTGGGCACTGCTGGGCACAGGTGTGTGGCACTGCTGGGTGACACAGGTGGTTGCACTGCTGGGCACAGGTGGTTGCACTGCTGGGCACAAGGGGGCGGAACTGGTGGGTGGCACTGCTGGGCACTGATCGGTGCCGATCCCTGCTCTGACAACTGCCGGTTCTTGGCAGTACTTTCCTCACGTTCTGACAGCGTGAGGAAAGTGCAGCCGAGAACCGGCAATTGCATTTCCCTGTGATCAGCGTGTCATTGGACACGGCTGATCACGTGGTAAAAGGCCACTGTGATCGACCTTTTGCCACATCACGTGATCAGCTGTGTCCGTAGGACACAACGATCACGGAGATCGCCGGGTGCACGCCCCCGGGGGCGCGAAGGAGAGCGGGTTCTGGGAGGGCGTCATATGATGTCCTCCCAGAACTGGCCGGCCGCAGTGTAGCTGTCATTCGGCTATCTGCGGTCGGCAACTAGTTAACAGCTCTGTGCAATTTGCCATTAAGAAGTAATGGTACTTTAGCCACTTGTCAACCGCGCTATAGCCGAATGACAGCTACAGCGTCGTTGTCGAGTTCAGGGAGGGCATCATATGACATCCTCTCAGAACTCACCCTCTTGATCAGTCACTTTATCAGCTATGTCCAATGACACAGCAGATCATGGAGTAAATACAGTTGCTAGTTATTGGCAGCACTTTTCTCACACTGTCACAGTGTGAGAAAAGTAATACCGATAACCAGCAAATGACACAGAAGACATCTTCACCGATTATCAGGGTACTGATGATCAGTGCCACACACCAGTGCCACACACCAGTGCCCAGCAGTGCCATTCAGCAGTGCCCAGCAGTGCCACCCATCAGTGCTCAGAAGTGCCACCCATCAGTGCTGCCCAGCAGTGCCACCCAGCAGTTGTGCCCAGCAGTGCCGCTTATCAGTGCCTAGCAGTGCCGCCAGTCAGTTCTGTCAATCAATGCCACCAGTCAGCGCCGCCCATCACTGCAGCCTATCAGTGCCCATCAGTGCTCATCCTTCCTGCATATCAATGCAGCATCAGTGCCTCCTCATCAATGCCCACCAGTGCTGCCTCATCAGTGCCACCTCATCAGTGCAGCCTCTCAGTGCCCATCAGTGCTGCCTATCAGTGCAGCCTCATCAATGAAGGAGAACATTTACCTGTTTGCAAAATGTTATAATAGAAACACAGAGAAACTTTTTTTTCCCAATTTTTTGCTCTATATGTGTGAAAGAATTATAAAAATGTCATATGGGTACAATGTTGTATGACCGCGCAATTGTCATTCATAGTGTGACAGCAATGAAAGCTGAAAATTGCCTGGGCACGAAGGGGGTAAAATTGCCAGGTAGGCAAGTGGTTAATTATGTACATTGGTGTCACATGTGGCCTTCATGATAAAATATCAGACAGACAGTTGTCACTCCAAGAGGGGGAGAGCAAAGAGATATCTGGCTATCTTTCACGGATGTTTTGGTGTTCTGTAGCATACTGAGAGTCTCTTCAGAGAAAGGCAATAGTTCAGGCAATGTACCTCTTCCTGTGTAGTATATTTTACTGAGCACCAATATATAAAAAAGACATATGCTGCACTCACATAAAACAGTGCCAAGAAGGCAGCCAAAGCTTCCTGATGATGCGTTGAGGCTTGAGCCACTGAGGTCATTTCTGGATCAAATCCCTATATCACTTGTGGGTCCGTGGATTACTCACTAGCTCTGTGGAACAAGCTACAGTGCGGGATGTGCAAAGTGAGCTGTTTATTTGTGCACCTTGTTTGGCACTATTTTATGTGAGTGCATACAGCATACGTCTTTGAATATATTGGTGTTCAGTAAAATATACTACACTATATACTTCCCTCTGGTTTTTTTGTATATCTCTGATGGGTGAGTACCATTAGCCGATTCTAAGTAGGATATTGGTCTAAGGCTCTTCAAGGTCTGGATTTAGTGTTTTGAATGCTTGCAGGCTACTTTGCTGGCCGCATTGGTCTGGTGAGTGTGGAATACATTTGCACGTGTGGAGTACCTTTGTGGCACTTAAAGAAGATTAATGTCACTGAATATAGTGATTCAGACAGTGATTGGCAATATTTAGTTGCACTTTTGGACATTCTTTACTTGCACCTGTGACAGACAGCAGAAATATTATTTTATTTTTGTGTTGTTTTGTTAACACGTGTGGCCAACTGTCAGCTTGTCTGCTTTGTTTATAATTTGAAGTTCCTGTGCCCCGCAGGGGGTGGGAGGTGAGAGTTATCCCAGTAGGGAGCGCAGACAGCATGGTGTCTTATGGCTGTGAAAAGCCAGACGTGTTGGCACTGGGAGCTTGGGGCTCGGTCAATTGAAAGGGCCATATACTGTCCCTATGTGGGAAGAAAGACTCTTAGAATGGGAGAGCTTGAGTCAGGATGGACAGAGACCTAACTTTGAGATGCATTGAACTGTGCTTTGCTTTGTGCACTGCTGGGACTTGTGGTCCTATATTGCCTGTGTAGTCTTGAAGCTGCGGCCAAGACACACAGCCCTCTGAAGACCTGTGAGGAGTTGGTGCCTATCTTCCTAGTCTTCCTCTGCTGTGGCCACTGCTGGCTGGTGAGTCCCTGGATTGCTACCCGTGAACTGCCCTCTGCTGAGTGCCCAGACCTCCTGTTTGCCAGAGCTTCTTTCTGCTGTGTGCCCTGATTACCCTGCCTGCCAGAGCTGCCTTCTGCTGTGTGCCCTGATTACCCTGCCTGCCAGAGCTGCCTTCTGCTGAGTGACCAAACCTCCTGCCTGCCAGAGCTACCTTCTGCTGTGTGCCCTGATTACCCTGCCTGCCAGAGCTACCTTCTGCTGACTGCCCGAACCTCCTGCCTGCCAGAGCTACCTTCTGCTGTGTTCCCTGATTACCCTGCCTGCCAGAGCTACCTTCTGCTGTGTGCCCTGATTACCCTGTCTGCCAGGGCTGCCTTCTGCTGAGTGCCCGGACCTCCTGCCTGCCAGAGCTACCTTCTGCTGTGTGTTCGGATTATCTTTGCCTGAACTGCCCCTCTGCTGTGTGCCCAGATTGCCCATTGTCTGCCAGCCTGCCTTTCTGCTGTGCCCAAATTATCTTTGCCTGAACTGCCCTGTTGTAGCCTGGACTTCACCCATTACCTGCCAGAACTGCCCCTCTGCTGTGCCCAGATTATCTTTGCCTGCCAGCCTGCCCTTCTGCTATGTGCTCGGACTTACCCATTGTCTGTCTGAACTGCCCTGTTGTAGCCTGGACTTTGCCCACTGCCTGCCTGAACTGCCCTTCTGCTGTGTGCTCGGATTGCCCATTGTCTGCCAGCCTGCCCTTCTGCTGTGTGCCCGGACTTACCCATTGTCTGTCTGAACTGCCCGGTTGTAGCCTGGACTTTACCCATTACCTGCCTGAACTGTCCCTCTGCTGTGTGCCCCGGACTTAACCCTTGCTGCACCAGTCAAGTTCCCCAAATCCCTCAATAAAAACCTTGTGTGCCCACTACTCTCTGCGTGTGTTCTGTCTCATCTACACCTCCGTCACAGCACCTATCATGTTTATGTATATTTATTTATTTTAGATGTGTCTCACTTTTAATTAAGTCACTATTTATGTTTCACAGTTTAAAGGGCCAGCGCCTATCTTTGTTTTAATTTTGTATATTCATATCCAGATGTACCATATATATACTGTAATTTGTACCCTCCATCTTTATGTAGCATTTGAGGAGGTGAAGCAAAGTGAGTAAGTGCTGCATTTGCTTTAAATTTGATTTGTTGCTTTGCCCTGCATGAAAAAGGCACACAAATTCCTAAAAATGGGAAGCAAGGCTGGAATCAGTATGTGGTGTTCCTGCTCAAAGGACGTTGACCATTTCAAAAACTTCTGTCGAAGGGACACATTGGAAAATTTTCTTTAGTCAGTGGCTACAATCAATCAGTGGCAGCTGCTGATCAGTGTATTCTGACACAGGCCAGGGAGGGGGGGATTCCTCCATCCATCTTTTTTATGTGGATGGATGAATCTGTTCATTTTTTTATTTCAGCCCACTGCCTGCATGAAAAAAAAAAAAACTAACCGTGTATGGCCAGCTTAATCTCACACTTGCAGATTGTAAAGAATCTACAAATTTGATCACCTTGAGTTTTTCGTAATGCAAATCATGATGCTGTTTCTTACAGAGAGAACCTAATTGTTCTACTAGTTGGAGGAAGCTTAATTTACAGCTTAATATACCCTTTTAAGTAAAAAGCACTATAATTATGTTTCCTGTTTAAATTTTCTTCTGCCAATAACATCAAAGTGCTGGGTTTGGTTTTTGCCTCTCTACATTAAAGATCTCATTTTCAGCCTGAGGATTCTGAAACTCTTCAGACACTGCCCAGCAGACCCAAGCAAGTTGTTACACATAAAGGTTAAAATATTGACCTAAACCTAAATCTTTGTGGTGGACTTTATTGATATTGGTTCTGTATTGCAATTTCCAGAATTGTGAATGCATGTATTGTAAGGATTATGGCAATATTGCTGGGTATATAATTACCTTCAAGATGTACAACAATTTAAGGAACTTCATGGATAACACATATAGTCCATTGAGTATTTTCTGAACAAGTGAAATTCTTTTCGTGATATCATAATTGTTCTAAACGTCTCTAACCAAGCTAAAAGAAAAAAAGTTTGTGTAATATTAAATTAAAATATATGTAAATATAAGAAAATCTGCAAACTAAAAAAATTGTTAAACCAAAGACAGTGGTAGATAAACAATTCCATGTATTAGAGGGTCTACCAATGTTAATGCCCCTTCTCTGGATGCCTGTAGGTTATTTTGTGCAGTTTCTTGGTTGGAAGCCTTCATACCTCTCCCTGGAGCCAAGATTCGGGGACTCTACCATCTCTCATCATTTTCTTTTACATCGATAGCTGCTTTCCCCACTCAGATATTAAGTATTCAAACCTCATTTACATCCTTATTTTTCAATTTGCTGCCACAGTAGTTTAATTTATTCGATATAATTTCTTTTTCTGAGGGGACATTAATCATTGCCCTGTGCTTTTTGGCGCCTGTGGGATATGTGTGTGTGTTTTTTTTTAAATCAATAAAATAAAGCAACTCTCCTCCTCCCCCCACCCGTTTGCCACAGGAGAAAATATCATTTCTCACTCACTTTTTTTCCTTGCTTCTTTTGTAGCAAACTTGGCTTAATTTGTCCGCATTTATGAAATGGAGCTAGATCTGTTTATTATGGATTGAAAGAAAACTATTACATCTCAAAAGTATCTTGTATCCAGGGAAAGCTAGTACTCATATCTAACAGTGTCTCCATTTACTTGTCAGACTTTTTGCCTTTAGTAATCCATTTTGTCATAGAGAACAGAATTTTAACATTTGCGTTACTTGTTCCTGAGCAGCATAAAATATGCACTGATTATGCATTAAATGAATACAGTTTAACATGTTTTATTGTTTGGTTTTTTTGTGAACTATGGACTGATGTGCAAGCAATGCCAGGGTTTGTACTGATAATTATGACATTCATTTGTAGAGATCCATCATAGAATATAACAGGATGCAGAAATAGCTGCCAAGCCAAAGAAAGGTTTTCCTCCATATTCAAGCAAGTCCTAGGAGTTGTACCCAAGAATACTACATTCTTGCATTCATTTAAATTGGCTAGATGAATGTCATACATATATAAATGGCATACCTCTCCAAATCATTGGATTCAGGTGTTTTAATCACCTCCATGGCCACAGTTGTATAAAATCAAGCACCTAGGCATGCAGACTACTTCTATAAACATTTGTGAAAGAATGGGTTGCTCTCAGGAGCTCAGTGAATTCAAGTGTGGTACCGTGGTAGATTGCCACCTGTGCAATAAGTCCATCCGTGAAATTTCCTTCCTACTGAATATTCCATGGTCAACTGTTAGTGGAAGGAACTGGGAAAAACAGCAACTCAGCCACGAAGTGGTAGGCCACGTAAAATGACAGAGCGGGGTCAGCGCATGCTGAAGCACACATTGCGCAGAAGTTGCTAACTGTCTGCAGAGTCAATAGCTAAATACTTCCAAACTTTGTGTGGCCTTCAGATTAGCATAACAACAGTGCGTAGAGAGCTTCATGGAATGGGTTTCCATGGTCGAGCAGCAGCATCCAAGCCTTACATCTCCAAATGCAATGCAAAAAGCTGGATGCAGTGGTGTAAATAACTCCGCCACTGGACTCTAGAGCAGTGGAGATGTTTTCTCTGGAGTGATGAATCACTACCTCTGTCTGGCAATTCGATGGACTTGTCTAGGTTTGATGGATATCGGAGAACGGTACTTGCCTGAGTGCATTGTGCCAAGTGTATAGTTGCTGGAGAAGGGATTATGGTGCCGGACTGTTTTACAGGGGTTGGGCTTGGCCTTTTAGTTCCAGTAAAGGGAACTCTTTAGGTGTCAGCATATCAAGGCATTTTGGATAATTTCATGCTCCCAACTTTGTGGGAAGAGTTTGGGGACAGCCCCTTCCTGTTCCAACATGACTCTGCACCAGTGCACAAAGCAAGGTCCTGACCTCAACCCGATAGAACGCCTTTGGGAAGAATTAGAGTGTAGACTGCAAGCCAGGCCTTCTTGTCCAACATCAGTGCCTGACCTCTGGAAGAATGGTCAAACATTCCCATAAACACACTCCTAAACCTTGTGGACAGCCTTCCTAGAAGAGTTGAAGCTGTTATAACTGCAAAGGGTGGGCCAACTCAATATTGAACCCTACGTACTAAGACTGGGATGCCATTAAAGTTCATGTGCATGTAAAGGCAGGCGTCCCAATACTTTTGGCAATGTAGTGTATATCTGCTAGTACTTGCTATGGTGCTTTCTGTACCAACAAGATAAAAATAAAGTATTGCACCCATGCTACTAACCAGAAGCCTATTGTAAATACTTAACTTGACCCCAACACTTAACCCTAACTAAAATGCATAAGCCTAAATTAAAATAAACCTCTAACAATTAAAGGTTACCTTTGACCAAAAACTTCATTTAGGCTCTAGATAGAGTAGGGGATAGTAAAAATTCCTGTAAGGTTGTATTTATGTACTATATGTATTTCTTTGTTTGTTCATTTATTTATTTTTCTTTCTGTTCCATTTGGCACATTTCCCCATATTGCTGTCTCAAAGACACATAAAAAAAAAGGAAATCTCTCCAAAGACAAATGCCCTCTTAGTCACTGGAGAAGGGGTTCTCTATTAGATTTCCCCTTGTTTCCTTTCCATTTAAAAACATTAGTTTGGGAACAATTAATACTCCACCAAGCCAACATTTGTTTTTATTACGCTGAGTAATAATCAAAGTAAAATCTGATTCAGAGGGACCCCTTTGAGCCCCTGGCCAGATGAATGTCATACATACCCCTTTGAGCCCCTGAGGGACCCCTTTGAGCCCTGGGAAGATGAATGTGTTGGCTTTTATTAAATATTACTACTACTAACATCTTGTTTGTGACTTTCAAAGGTGTCTGATGCTTTCCTCACCACACACCTTGTCTACGCAAGATACAATCCATCTTATGGCCCTAACTTCTTGAAGACCTGCCTAGGACACCATCCAACCTTCAGGCCAAGACTACAGTTCTTATAGAGCAAACATCATAAACAGTCCAGCTCCCTACGTTTTCTTCCTAATGGCATTTTATTGCTCTCTGTGTCCTTGCTGCAAGTTTTCTTTCACTTCCTGCATGTTGAAACCGATGTCACTACTATAGTAAGTGAGAGAAAATCTTATAACTGAGCCCTAGATCATAGTAAAAACATAATGGGGCTTCTACTTCTTCTGTACCTGGACTTAACTAAAGATTTTGCCTAACATTTAACAATAAAATGCTCCATAATAGTTATTACTAATCCTCAACTTTAAATCCTAGCCCTTGACCCCAAAAGTATCAAATCACAGTCATTTAACCCTTCTGCATATACACTCACTTTATTGGGCAACAAAACACAACCTAATGATGCCATGCTATGACCTTATGGTGGGGAGAACTGAAAACTAGAGATCTGTAATTGATGCAATTTAAAAAAAAACACATAGTTTTAAAAACAAAGTTCAACAAGTAAAATAAAGCAAAACCTGAGGGTGCAATATTCTTTACGACATGTACAGCTTCTCCCACCAAAGTGATAATACAAGATTTATTTATCACTGGGACAATCTTGTGTGCAGGGATTTTGCAGCAACATGTATAACAAATGCAGTCACACACTGAATGACAAAATATGTGCAGCATATGTATTCAGTTCACCAGTTCATAAGATATCAAACCAATTATATAATTATTAATTTGAATTTCACTTTCTAATTCCACATGATGAAGAGTAAAAGAAAAACAATTAGATTGGCCTTAGATTAATGAGCTGTTTAATTGACAACAATTAACAGTCCAATTAACTGAATTTCTGTTAATTAACATTTTTCCAATTTCCATGATGAATAATTATTAAATCTACAAAAACAGGTAAAGTAGAAAAATGCTGAATGTTATTTCTTCTGATTTCGATGACAGCGCATGGATTTCTTCTGCATTGCCATTTTTGCTGTCTTTTTAACACGCTTTTTGCAGGCAAAATTAACTCACCTTGTTTAAAAGTTTAAAAAAGTTCCTGTTGTTCCCATTTTAATTAAAGATCATCAGATATACAGATATGAAAATGTATCTATAATTTAAGCTGGTTTAACATTATTTTAATTGCGTACTTAACATTTTGTGTTTTCTTTAGAGTTGCCAAAAAACAGCTGAAACTTGAGCTGTTGCCTTCAGTGGGTGGTACTGAAGTTGACTTGTTGAAAAGCTAAAATAGGTTGTCACCAGTGTTCTGATGACCACTATTTTTCTGAAGACCAGACAAGAGCCGGGCAGCAGTTGTAACAATCTTTATGCTTTGCAGCCAGCGTGGGTGGATCAAAAGAACATTCCAATGTTAACTCTACATTTTCAAATAAATCAATTTAAGCCACACTTTAGGCAAATAGCCAAATACACAGATTATATACATATAAGGGAGCTGTTTAACTGTTTCTGCCCATTCAGTCCAGAGATAAAACAACTGTGCCCCCACGCAGCCAAGTGGAAGATACCAGTTACAGGTAACATGATATGACACTGTCTTCTCATCACCCCCAGCCTGCTGAATAGACTAAAGTAAGAGCAGCAGCAGACAAATGAGGTCACCCCTCTGCTTTCTTCTTCTATCAAAAACAATTGAGTACTGTCCGTGATACTTTTTTTATTTGCACTAACATACAATTTTGAGGACAAGCTTTCGGGGTATGTTACATATTGTTTGTCCCATTCTGAGTGCTATTGTTTTAGGAATTGCAAGAGGCCTATGCCAAGTCAAATTCGGGTTCTTACACTAGTTGCATTTAGAAACAAAATAAATGTCATGATTTATAAATGAATACAGAGCTGTCTTTTATATCTACCTAGAGATTAGCTTTATGAAGCACAAGGAGAAATGCCGAGGTCAATAGCTAGGCCTGTAATATCCAAGGCAACTCGCTATCCTCCTAATTTTTGTAAGGGAAATTGGTTTACATTTCACATCTAGAATGATTTCAGACTCTATTTCTTCTTACATTTACAATTGCTTCTATCAAATTTTAATAATATTAAGTGAGAAAAAGTTATTTTTAACTTGCAGCCTACCATTTGTTTCCCCATTGTTTTTTTACGCATCTGTCTACTTTACAACACCTAATTGCAACATAGCAAGAAAGTTAAACTTTTGCCACATCTTACACTGGTAAAACATGGCATATAAAAACTGATTAATTTGTTTAGTCCTTTAAGTTGCTTATTAGAACATATGTTTATTTTATACATTAATAATGTTTTAAAAACTTTTTAAAATAAAAGTAGAAAACCAAGCAATAATCCATATTGTCCAATCAGATTTCACTTTACTGTCAGATCAAAGAAGAAAATGATTATAGGTTGTAATGAATTACTTCACTTTGTGTCTTGCTGTTTGTTTTCTATACAAGCACAATTCTACTATTTGATATAAAATACTAACGTGACATTTAAATTTATTGGTGTAAATGAATATAGCACACATTTCAGCTTTATCAAGGCACATTTTTATTCTGACAAAAAAGTATGTTTCTCTTGCCATTAATAAGTGAACAATGAGTGAATCAATAAAATCGTAAGATTAATCAGCAAATTGCTAACTTTTTAAAATTCAATGAAATAATATCATGCAGACAGTTCCGATATGTGGATAAATAAATTATTATTTAACTTCTGGAAATTATACAGCATAGAAATATGTCAGTATTCCAAAAATCTGCAATTCAATGATCATTTTCATTTGCTCAAAAATGAAAAAAAAAAAAAACCCCAAAACTGATGGTTTTTAGTCTGTGCAGCCTAGACAGTTCAGATCATATGGTTTCTGCCTGCCAATCATATAGAACTCATATTAAGGATAATTAGGAGACTTTAGCATGGCTGAGGATTTTGCTGTTTAGAGTTCAATGATTGATTTAACTTGTTCCCTGACATTGCTATAGGTTTTTTCGTTTATCGTTCTTTTATGTCTCTTCTTAACCTTTACTGAATATTTTACTTTGATGCAAGCTTTTTGGTCTAGAAAAAAAAGTAGTAAATTATCCTCATGTTATGTAACAATTTTCTTTGTATTAAAATGTTTCAGTGTATCTCCTTTGAGCACATCTGCCTTTATGGGGATTTACCTGACCGCCTATTTTTTTATTTCTATGGGCCCTTTTGTCCTGTTTACGTGTTGGAGGTCTCCAAGGACTGGTTATTGCTCTCTCAGGGAAGGCCAAGAATAATTGTCTTCTCCATACTCACAAGCCATACTAAGTTTGTGAGCTGGTTTTGCTTTCTGTCTTATCTATCTTATCTTACCTGTGTTTGCTCCTCTTCTACTTTTGAAATGTTTGTTCTCTCTTTCGTTCCCGCAGGTACCCCCGGTACTACACCTGGAACACCATGGGAATGGGCTAAGGTGGTCGAAAGTCGTGTGGACCGGTCATGCTCCTAGAACACCATACAAATGGAGCTGAGATATTCAGAAGCCATGTAGACCAGGAAGAGACCGCATAATCCAGAGTGAAACGCACAGGTGGAAGTAACGTCACCGGAAGAGTCAGAGGGCTGGATGTAGAACACAGACTGAAACACGCTACGTGCTCCAAGCCTCTAGCTCCTTCTACAGGTCTGACTGTTTACTCATGAAGTGATTCATTAAATAGAGGACCATCGCAGCGTGCTGCCATCATGGGACAATAAGCCCCAGCAGTATCAGCCTATTCCCATAGTGTTCCAGGATTAGTACCGGCGGTACCTGCAGGACAGAGAGGAGTGGTCTCACATCCATCCACAAATGAGCTTTATATTTTTCCATTTCTTGTGAATGTTTTTAATCCTATGCTAATAAATACTTTACTAACCACTACACTTTGCTGGTGCCTCCTTCTCTCTCCCTTTTTGTCTACATTCAGAGTTGGCATTACTCTAAAGTATGGCTGCTGTGACTTAACTCCAGGGTTTTAAGAACTGTCAAGTACTCATATATGTCTATGGACTTTTATCACACTGCCCTCCTTTTTATAGTGCCCTGACAGCCAGTAGGCAATTGTGTGTTTTCTCTACATACATATTTAGGATAATCTATCTCTGTGAACCAGAATCTCTTGTAAGGCAAAATTACAACAAGCCACCAGTGGCAATAATATCTGCCAGTGGAGGACATGAACTACAGCAGTGGATCGCTGATCTCCACTCTACACTAGCAAAAGAAGTGCCTTAGAGTGTTACATGATGGCAGAGTTAAGTAAAAAAATAAAAGTCTTAAAAATGGTGAATGGGTGGAGGATATGGTGTGGATTTTATTTTTGATTGGAGAAGGGTTTTACTCACTCAATCATTCGCAACGGAAATTCCATTTTTTTAAGCCCCCATGATTGGGTGTTCAAAGTGAATGTAAATTAACATGGCAAATAAAAAGAGATGTACTCCCTTAAAAATTCAACTCCAATTAGTTTTTTTGTCCACAATTTCTCCTTTCTATCTATATGCTACTGGAACACCTAAAGGCGGGTACCTTCAGTTTTCTACACTATAAACAACTGTTTATTTACTAACTACTTGGTAATTATATGTTATGTTTTGCTGTTTTTAATGTTTAATTCTATAAGTAACTGTAAACTGGAATATAATTGAAAGTGAAATTTGTCTTAATTACAAACAAGAAAAAATGCAGTTGGAAGGAAGAAAATCAATCTGCATAAGTCTCAGCAGAGTCTTGCAAAAGGTTAGCACAACATTGTATTTAGACCAGAACAGAATCTCATTGTAATTTCTAAGAAAGATTGCTCTGGCCATAATATGACACTGATAATTACCCACTGATTAGTAGGTGAGCTCCCCATGAAACTCTAAATTAATGGGGAGGCTGATTGATTGCTTGCTAGCAGACAAAGGAACAATCCTTGTGTCTAACATTGCAGTCATTGTGTGACTTTTACATTAGTTTTCACAGATGACCCAAACATGGTGAAGTTTTGCCAGCTCTGATCAAAAAGGAAATAACACATTTTTAACAGAAGCTAACAACAACAGGTTCCTACTTGTGTACAAAGTTCATGAGGATCTTAATACACACAAACCATTACCCATACATACACACACACACATTATATATATATATATATATATATATATATGCAAATAAACAATTTACAGTTACCCTACCAAACTGAGCTGCTAAATCACCTCTACTTAAAGTGTATGTAAATAATTTTTGTTTGGATAGAATAAGGAAAGGCTAGGACCATGGTCAGGTTTTTACGGTTGCATGTGTCCCAGCTAAAGAGATTCACCTTCTCGGGAAATGTTTCAATGGGGAAACTCACTCCAGTGACAACTTTTTAAAAAGACATTCTTCTTATTTTGGAGATTTCCTTTCACTTCCTTTTCCAGGTATCAGAAAGTAAAGGCATTTTTCCTCAAAGGGACACAGATGGCAAAACAAATTTCAGAGGTTTTATGCCTTCCCTACTCATCCCAAATTAAACAAAATGGCTTTAGGTAAACTTTAGTTGCTGTAACTACTGCAAACACTTGCACAAAAATGAACATACTGACTATTGTTGGTTTTGAATGACCAATGAAGAGTACTCAGGCTAGACTTTTTTTGATCAAGTACTTTACACAGAGTGCTAATGGGCTTTATAAATTCATTAAGGTGGAGGACTGAACAGGCTAACACAACTATTTTAGCTTGTTGACTAGTAAACTCTTAAACTGGTAGTAATGCAATGTGTAGGTCCTCCAAAGAAGGGAAAGAGAGCTGCTCATCATAAAAGCCAATGTAAGTTTATTGAAGCCAAAAGGATGCAACCACAAAGTCCACCTGGTGCAATAACTACTGTAATGTGCTTCACTCCACCAAAGAAACATAATCCCTTTACTTTAGGAATAAGCTGCATTAGTGGAGTGCAACGCGTTAGCGTAGCTGTCGTACCAGGTGGACTTTGTGGATGCATCCTTTTGGCTTCAATAATCTTACTTTGGCTTTTATGGTAAGTGTCTCTCTTTCTCTTCTTTGGAGGACCTACATGTTGGATTTGCAGCACCTCATGACAACTGAGAGCCTATAGTTCTAAGTTAGAGCAAATAGACTGTGCACTTTGCATATTACTCCAGAGCTTAGTAAATGAGGTAAAACTTCACTTTATAAAGAATATCCAATCACATGCAAGTAAAAAAACAGCATTTTTGCTTGCTCATGATTGGATAATGGAAGTCAGCAGAGGTTCCCCTGTTTACTAAGCTCTGGATCAACTTCACTTGCAAAGTGCTCAGTCTATGTGTCTTTAGTAAATCCACCTAATTACATTTACTAAATAGACCCCATTACATGTAGTAAAATCCATCTATTTTCTGACATTTCACCAAATTTTTATAGACTATTGTGTGTATATACAAGCATATACATCATTTGCTGCAAAAAAACTCCCAATCACTCCAAACATATTACAATGTACATGCATATCGCAGTGGTCTAATCCCTTGTTTTTCACAACTATTGTTAGTGATATCTTCTCACTGACAAGTTCCTACTGAAACCATTGATCTTTTCAGATATCTATAGGGAGGGTTGTTCTTCCCAGTGAGCACAAGTATAAGGAGCATTCTTCCAGCTGACCGGCACACTAATGTCTCATGAGTTGTAGATATAGAATTTTTTAGTAGGGGTTTCTTGAGGCTGGAAAGGTATCAAGGGTTCCCCTGTGTTGAAAAAATTGAGAAAGGCTGATTGAAAGTGTAACTAAAACCAAAACCTTCCTTTTCATTTTGGATAGAGTAATGAAAGATTATAACCCCTGTCAGTTTTTTTGCCATCTGTGGTCCATTGGGGAGATTTATCTTCTTGTTCCATAGCCAATACAGGAAGTGAGAGGAAATCCCTGAAAATTAAGGGAATCCCTTGGCCCCCCATGTCACCAGAAGTAGTGTCCCTATTGGAAGATTTCCCCTCTATTACGTTTCTGGAGACAACCTAAAATTGGAGATTTTCTTTTCACTTTCATCAATATTGGTAATCAGGACAGATAGAGAGGGTGAATCTCCCTAATGGGGGCACAAACAACAATACAAATCTGACAGGTGTTCTACTCCATCTCCACTGTCCAAAACAAAAAAAAAAAGATTTTTCTTTAGTTATACTTTAAGTTAATAAAAAATATTTTTCTAAATGTCAAAGATTGAAAGAAAATAGTATCAAAATCACACACACACACACACACACACACACATATATACACACTATTGCCAAAATTATTGGACACCTGCCTTTACACGCACATGAACTTTAATGGCATCCTAGTCTTAGTTTGTTGGGTTCAATATTGAGTTGACCCACCCTTTGCAGCTATAATAGCTTCAACTCTTCTGGGAAGGCTGACCACAAGGTTTAGGAGTGTGTCTATGGGAATGTTTGACCATTTTTCCAGAAGCGCATCTGTGAGGTCAAGCACTGATATTGGATGAGAAGGCCTGGCTTGCAGTCTCCACTCTAATTCATCCCAAAGGTGTTCTATTGGGTTGAGGTCAGGATTCTCTGCAGGCCAGTCAAGTTCCTTCATCCCAAACTTGCTCATCCATGTCTTTATGGACCTTGCTTTGTGAAATGTTGCGCAGTCATGTTAGAACAGGAAGGGGCCATCCCCAAACTGTTCCCACAAAGTTGGGAGCATGAAATTGTCCAAAATGTCTTGGTTTGCTGATGCCTTAAGAGTTCCCTTCACTGGAAGTAAGGGACCAAGCCCAACCCTTAAAAAATTACCCTACACCATAATCCCGTTACCACCAAACTTTACACTTGGCACAATGCAGTCAGGCAAGTACCGTTCTCCTGGCAACCACCAAACCCAGACATGTCCATTGGATTGCCAGACAGAGAAACGTGATTTGTCACTCCAGAGAACACATCTCCACTGCTCTAGAGTCCAATGGTGGTGTGCTTTACACCACTGCATCCACTGCTTTGCATTGCACTTGGTGATGTAAGGCTTGGATGCAGCTGCTTGGCCATGGAAGTTGGCAACTTTTGCGCACTGTGCACTTCAGCATGCGCTGAACCCGATCTGTTATTTTATGTAACCTACCACTTTGTGGCTGAGTTGCTGTTGTACCCAGTTGCTTCCACTTTGAACTTATTGCCCAGGTGGCAACCTATCACAGTACCATGCTAGAATTCTCTGAGTGACCCATTCTTTCACAAATGTTTGTAGAAGCAGTCTGCATGCCTAGGTGCTTCACATGTGGCCATGGAGGTGATTAGAACACCTGAATCCAATGATTTGGCGGGGTGTCCCGAATATTTTTGGCAATATTGTATATATAAATACCCTTCTTCCATCAATAAAAAAGACAGCGTTGTAGAACAAGGGTATTTATATATGAGTGTGACTTTTGATGCTGTTTCCATTCAATATTTGACATTTATAAAGATATTTTGTATTTACCTAATTTAACTTAGTTGTTTTTGATACACTACATGTATCCTGTGAAAGCAGCTTACTTTTGACTGGTATTCCAGTCAGCTTTTTTTCTTTTGTATTAATACATATGTTGCAGGGACCGCACTGATTTAGTGAATTGGCATATTTCTACGGTTTAAACCATTCTACCTCTTTATTAGCAATACAAACTGACAGGTGTTCTAATTCTTCTCCACTGTATCTATCCCACTGGATATCACATGAGATAACATACCACATGGTTTCAGGAGATAAATATAGTATATTTCAGAAAAATACAGCATACGGTATTTTAGAAGTGGTTTTTAGTGAATGCCAAAAAGATTTATGAAAAACGCTAAGTGGTATTTTACTGCAATTCTTAGATAACACATCATGAATGTAAGCCTCTGTCTCTTAAATACAAATCCAAATAAAGTTGTTACCTGTAAAGAAGACTACATCTTCTCACCTAGCCTGCAGCTCCAAACACTGTTCCATTAAAGAGAGATCACAATCTGAAGTCTGTGCAGAAACTAACATTTCCCAAAATATCTATCTGTAGTTTTCCTTGCATTGCTCAGTGGTTCCTTCCCTCCCCAACCTCTACATTATTACTGAATCCTGTAGTTCTCAAAAAACGTGTCACCTTTGCAATCTGTTTGCTGATAGGAGTTCTCTTAATTTCTATTATCCTGCTCTTGTAATTGGATTACAAAATTGCCCAGAGGTCTGCACAATGTGCTGCGATTAGAGTTTAATCTTTAGAAAGGAGTGCTACTTCCTTTTACAACACAAGGACTGATTATGTGATTTTCGTAGACAGACCTGCCCACTTAGTACACATATTTATTAAGTGTGAGGAATCTCAATATCTGCTGAAAAAAAGCAAGCATAGTTCTGCAAAAATCAAGGAGTTCAGCAAAATATGGAATATCCCTTTCAGACCATTATTTCAGAGTGCAGCAATTACCTGTCTGGGAATATCGTACCTTCATTTTAGGTTGCAGAACATAACAGGTTTTGAATGTCTTAGCTGTCACTAATACAGCCTGCAGCTATATCAGGGAGAGCAGCGGTCTGAAGTGCCCCCATTGAGTCAGAGCTATAGTCCTACAATCAGAAAAGCTCATGCTTTCTACTGTTGGTAGACCTGTATATCTGACTAAGCAAGGGTCATGTCAGACCACTGCTGCGAGACCACTGCTCTCCCTGAGATAACAACAGTCCTCAACTGCAGGTTTTTTTAATGGAGGACAGGCTGTATTAGTGATATCACAAAGTCCTTACACTGATATGCCAGCTAAAACTTTCAAAATCTGTTATTTATTGCACCCTGAAAGGATTTAGGATGTTTGTGATTAGTCCTCAATTGAGCTATTAATTGTCTCCAAAGTCTGGTTTGAAATTAACAAATTCTATGAATTCTGTACTCCTAACTCCTTCCGGCCGGCTGTTTGGGGCCACATTCTAATGATTGGGAGCTGGGAGGTCCAATTGCTTATCACCTGATCAGCTATGTGATTGGATATCACAGTAATTGGTCACTGTACAGCCCACCTGGAAAAAATAATACATTGTATCTTTTTCTCCTTGTTAGAGGAGAAAATGTACGGTAAATAAAGCAGTGTCTGTAAAAAAAGTAATGAAAAAAATAGCTAGCTCCTGGTTTGATTTAGAAGCTAAAACTAGGGTTAGGGTCAAAGGTCATGGTCAGAGGCAAATGCCAGGGTCAAAGGTCAGTGTCAGTATATTGTATGTAGGATTAAAAAAATAATTTTTAAATTTCAGTGTGTTTTAGGTGGGGTTATAAAAGTAAAATGCACACTATTGTTTCTGGGCCCTATTACAGGTACAGGCAACAAATATGTTATGGCAGAAGCAAGAAATATACAGCTAAATAAAAAATAAAAATATTTTTTTACTATTTTGTGCCAGTTTCCTTTGATAACAAAAAAAAACCCATTTGTAATTGTGATGATATGAATAGTTTTACTAACACATGTCAAAGCTGCAAAGCTGTGTTCAGGTGTTTTACCCTCCATCATAAAGGAATTAGCTAAAAATAAACAAGGGACATAACTCACAGTTAGTTGGAAGCATCCCTTGTGTTGATTTTTCTCCTTTCAGTAGAAATCTTCTTCTGTTTCTCTCCTGCCCCCTGCCTCCAGCACTGTAATCTTCTGGTGTGGTGTGGGTTAATAGAGCTAAGGGGCTGTCAGGTGCTCTCATTGAGGGAGACCAACTATGCCTACCCTGTCCTACCAAATCCGCCATTTATAGGAACCATACTACAGCTTCCATGAATGGCACAGGACCTCTGAATGGAGGATGTTGGATAAATTAAATCTCCACTCCCTTCATTCTGTTCCCCATGAGAGTGTAGCTATGATAGTTCTCCGTGTTTCCACTGTATATAGCAACGTAGCTACCCTCTCTTGGTCGCTCCCCAGATGGACTATGGATTGTGGACTATGGGATGTGTAGCATGCATAGAGCAATGTATGTGACCACAACTAACATGCCATGTTTGTTCCAAAAACCGGAAGTGAGGAGGAAGATAGATTGCAGGGTCATTAATGTAGAACTTTAGTCAGAAAATGAAGTCCTGCCAGATCAGTTCTGGTTGGTCCATTGTTGCAGCTATAGCTATGTAGAACATTAAAAATAAGTGTCTATACTGTTTATAATCCAGTTATACACTGCCTCACCCTACTCTACACATGCTCAATTGCTCTACATCTTTTGACACTGTGCCTAAAATCAGAGCCATCAGAGGCTGATCTGCTGACAGCCTAAAGATGCATTGCTGCACAGTGGCTCTGGACTTCAGCAAAATGGCAGCCTCCAGCAGGAAGAAACAGGAATAATACTGGAAGCAATTTACAGCACACACTAATTTTGATAACATAATTATTAACATGGAATGTTGCTAAAGAACATTGTTTTTTATCAAGTTGCTATGGGTAAAGTTCCACTTTAGGCAATAGATGTTAAATAGTTTCCATTTCTGGGCAATTTAAATTTGATTTTCTATTAATAAGTAAATTTTTTTATCACAGGTAGAATTTATGTGCTGGAAGGCTGAAATGAAAAAAAAAATCCAAGAAGTAGTAACCTACTGAGGGGGAAGTAGTGTTGATTGGTATAGCCTCTGTTGATTAGAATTACACATAAGCTCTAGGGAATTTCTACCAATTTCTCAGAATGTAGAATACCCTTTTAGGTTGGGAAAGTGACATTTAGCCATGGTAATGTATTAGGTTTCGTATGTTTTATTACAAACACATTTTACAATATAAAAAAAGGATGGTGAGACTGAAAAGCAACAGCAAAGACAGTTGGAAAAAAAGAAGACCCATCATTTCATGTCATGTGCCAAGTTGCCTGGGCCCCAATGTCACATGGGCTCCAGGTATATGGACTAACCTCAGAGCTGCTGCCAACATCAACTAATCTGATTACTGAGTTTCACTAGAGTGTTTGTAGTAGTTTTGCTATGGGGAAAATCTCCCCTTATCCTTTATGTTTTTGAAATTAACCACTTGCCCTCCTGAGGATTTACCCCCCTTTCTGACCAGACCATTTTTTGCTGTTCAGCACTGCGCTTTTCCAACTGGTAATTGCGTGGTCATGCTGTACCCAAACAAAATTTATTTCCTTTTTTTCACACAAATAAAGCTTTCTTTTGGTGGTATTTGATCACCTCTGCAGTTTTTATTTTTTGTGCTATAAACAAAAAAAGAGCAAACATTTTGAAAAAAATATATATTTTTCACTTTTGGTTATAAAATATATCCAATACACTCAAAGTTAGTCATACATTTAGGCTAAAATATATTCTTCAACATGTCTTTGGTAAAAAAAATCTCAATCCGTGTATATTAATTGGTTTGTGTGAAAGTTATAGCGTCTACAAACTATGGTATATATATTGGAATCTATGTAGCTTTTACTTTCTGACTGCCTATCACATTTCTTGAGGTGCTAAAATGCCAATACAAACTCCCCCCAAATGACCCCTTTTTAGAAATTAGACACCCCAAGGATTTTACAGAGAAGCATGTTGAATCCATGGAACATCTTATTTTTTGCCACAAATTTTTGTTTTGTACACAAAGTTGTCACTTTAATGATATATTGCTCATGCATGCCATGGGTATATGTGGAATAACACCCCAAAACACATTCCTCTACTTCTCCCGAGTATGGGGATACCACATATGAGAGACTTTTTGGCAGCCTAGCTACATACAAGCCCCCAAAATCCAATGACCACCTCCAGGCTTTCAAAGAGCATATTTCCTCATATCACTGCCCCACTACCTATCACAGTTTCGGAGGCTCTAAAATGCCAGGATAGTACAAACACCCCCCCAAATGACCCCTTTTTGGAAAGTAGACAACCCGAGGAATTTAATAAAAGGCATGGTGAGTATTTTATAGATATCATTTTTGTCACAGGGTTTTGAAAAAGAAAAAAAGAAAAGAAAAAATAAATTTTTTGTTTTCTTTCTTCATTTTCCAAAAACATGTGGCAACAAATTAGATCTGCAAAACACTCACCATGCCTCTTAGCAACTACCTTGGAGTGTCTACTTTCCAAAAAGGGGTCATTTGTGGGGGTGTTTGTACTATCCTGGCATTTCAAGGCCAACACTAGAATCTTATGCCACACATCACTCACTCTTGAAGACCAAGCCTTTTCTGACAATTTTTATTCACATGAAAAAAGTTTTTTTGCTAAAAAATGACTTTGAACCCCCAAACATTATATATTTTGTTAAGGCAGAGGCCCTAGAGAATAAAACGGTATTTGCGCAGCGATTTTTCAAATGCAAATCTTTTGGAAAAAATTACAATTTTAATGCACAAAAACACATTTTTCCCAATTGTTTGATAAAATATAAAAGATAATGATATGCTGAGTAAATAGATACCAAACATGACATGCTTTAAAATTGTGCATTCCCGTACAATGGCAACAAAGTACATACATTTTTATTATCGATAGGTGATGCTTTAAAAGCTCTTACAGATCACCAATTTATATTTACACAGCATGTCTAGTGCTAGAAATACTGCCCTTGATCTGATGTTCGCAGCGATACCTCACATGCATTTTTTTTTATTATTATTTTGATTTTTTTAAATTATTTTTACACTGTCCCTTTCATTTTTTTTGTGATCACTTTTAATGCTATGAAAAGGAATGCAAATAGCCCCTATAACTTAAATGGGCATTGTCATATATTCTTTTTTTCAGAAATCTGGGGTCTATCAGACTCTAGATATCTCCTTTGCCCTTATATTATCTAATCTCACCAAGATCGGTGTGATCAGATGCTTTACCAATTCACAAATGGAGCTGTTTATATCCTGTGAAACTGAAGTGATGAAATGCTCGTAGCTTCAGATTTCTTAAGACTATAGAGATGATTGGAGCCATTCTGGTCTCTGATTAGCTCTATGGTCAGCCAGCGGAACTGCCGGTTGCATTCTCAGATTCCCCTGTGGGACAGGAGAGCCCAAGAAAACTGGAAGGCAGCAGGAGGAAGGGGGGGGGGGGAGTCCCTCCCCAGGGGGGAGTCCCTCCCCACTGATCGTAAAAACAATTCAGCAGCTAATTGGCTATTAGGATTGCTTTTACATGAAAATCGACCACCAGCTGAAAAGAAACAATACCAAGATGATGCCTGTAGCTGCAGGCATCATCCCAGTATAACCACTCAAAGTCCAGCGATGTACCAGTACAATACTTGTCCATGTTGGGCATATATATTACAGCAGAGAACACGAGCATGCAATGAATTGGCTCTGTGGATCAATATGACCGCAATTCATTCTTTTTGTAATGCCCATGTTGAGGGTTAGGCCCAAAAGAATTTTAAATTCAGAAACCATGATAAGTTTCCATGCAAATTGTCTGGCAAGAGCAGAATTTGGGTGGGCGGCCATGTGTTGTTGTGCGTATAAATTGCCTTGGTCCACAATCAATTGAATCAATTGATACGAATCTTCTGTGAAAAAGGGCGGAGGGGCTAAACGCTAGTGCTGGCAGTGAACGGGGCCGATCCTGCTAACACTGCGTTTTTATGGACACTACAAAGGAGGCACTAGTATAGTTCTGTTCATGATCAATATATTGATCCGTAAAAACACTAAACTAGTAATGGCTGATCAGCGACCTATAGTGTGAGTGCGATAGTGTGCGGGCAATCTAACGCTAGCTGACGCTGGCTGGGAGGGATGCTTAATGACCCTGACACTATCTGATATTGCTAGTGGCAGGAATACAGTTATCAGTGAAAAATTCTATATACTGACACTGTACTAATGGCACTGGCAGGGGAATGGGGTGATAAAGGGTTAAATGTGCTAATCTAATGCATGCGTGTAAAATGTAGTGCTTTTACTCATTGCCGTGTTCTCTCTTCTCTCCCTGGACCAACCGGTGGGGGCATGCAGGTGCGTTCACATCCCAAAATAGGAAGCGACGCATGATTACATCACTTTGCCAAGAGCTGCTGCTCTCCCGCAAAATGCAAGTAAGTGGTTAGCAAGTAGTTAAAAAAAACTCTTAAAAATTTTTTTTTAAAAATCCTCAATATGGGTTTTCTTTACATTTTTATTATTATTATTATTTTTTTTTTTTTAAATACTTTTATCAGAATAGTACAATGTTACAATAGTACCATAGTAACATTGTACTACTGTGTGTGTGTGTGCGGTGATCAGGGATTTTTTTTTTTTTATACTTTGCTTTGCAGGAGAAATAAAGATCATTTCTCCTGCAATGCAAAGCTTGCTGTCATGAACCGAACTCATTCATGAACTGTCATGAATGAGTTAAGTTTTGACAGCTCAGGATAGTGATCTGTGATTGGCTGGAGCTGGTCACGTGGTACAGGGTGCTGTGACTGGCTCCATTTATCATGTGACAGCTGTGGGCCAATCACAGCTCACTAGGAAGAGAAGCAGAGCTGTTATGAATGCCATTGATTCATAACAGCTTTGCTTACATAGTGATCATGCGATTGCTTAGCGATCACATGATCACCAGATCCCATTCATCAGGATCTTCATTCTGCTGTGTCCACTGGACACAGCAGTCGTGGGGGGGTCCTTGTGTTAGTACAGCCAGAGCGACGTACAGGTATATCGTTTTGCCTGTAGTTGCCGCCCTGCCACAGTACATTGCGGGCGGGACGTGGTTAAAGCAGTAATAAATCCAAAATCAAATATTTATTGTTTTGCAGCTTACCAATTTTTAGACGGTTGCATTAGTTTCTTTTTATAGGCTTTCTTTCTTCTATTTTTATATTGTAATCTAGTTAGTAAACCTGTTGTTTTTCAACAGAAAAACTATCTTGTAGTTACAGGGATGAAAAAAAACATTTTTCACTGGCAGGGGTGCTTAAAATGATCAGCTATTATTTCTTTATGTTAAACATTTTATCCCAAAAGGAAATAACTGTTTGCTTAACTATTAAAAAGTACTAGCTGAAGTTTAGCTTCAATTTGTTATTGTATTAAAATCTGTCAGTATGTCTAACATTCCCCTCCCCCCCAAACTGGCATTACTGCTGTCCAAATCTGTCCCCTGTGCTCCTGCATCCAGAGTGGTGTCTGTATAATACAGGAGGTGTGTTACTGGCCAGCTCACCAGGGGAAAACAGAGGAAAAAGTCTAAAAACCAAGAAAACTGATACAGCCACTATATCTAATCATTGGTAAGCTGCAGTTTATTACATTTTTGGTTTGGGGTTTAATACTGCTTTAACTCCAGTGCTTTTCCATTTATTGAACGTAAGCCCTATTGCGGCCATTCTGGAGTACAACATTTGATTGACCTAAATATATACTATATTTGTTCTATCTTTTTTTCTCATCATGTTTTTGTGGCATCCTGGGACATAGAAACCTATCTGTCAATGTCAACGAACCTGCTGGGTATGGAGATATTTTTATGAGTTCACTGTATTATATCAAATCGCAGGCCATATATTGTATAATGAGAACGGAATTTCCAATGCTTGGAAAGGTACTGCGTTCATTTGAATAATGGGCAAAATCAAATTAATTCTACATTAAATAGTTCTGAATAAAGGGTTTAAGTCAGCAGTTTCAAACTTGTTTTCCTTAATTACTTTCCGTGTTTAATGTCATTAAGAAGATTAAAAATTCATTAACAAGAGTACTAAAGTGGCAAATCAGTAAAGCTATCACTCCAGGTTAAAAACTAAGCTGAGGTTGACACTTTATGTACTTCCCCTCTACCGGCATGCTGTGGAGTGTTCATGGGGAGTGGGAATAAGGATCTTAAAATTAGAAGTATCTTGCAGTAGGCATGAGATGGGAGAGGGGGGCGAATGGAACAGCTTGTAGTAAAAACACAGTGTAACCCTTGTGTATTACATTTGCATAAACACATTGTAAGCAGTCTACAACATCTCCATGTAAACCATTACAATTACAGGACATTCATGGCTTGTAAGTGCTAATGGAAATATTGCCGCTTTCTGGGGAAGACAACTTGCAAGGAACTTAAAATATTTTAGGAGCTTCCAGAACGGGTGAAAAGAGCACTAGAAGGTTATTGCCGTGCTCACACTGAGATCATGCTGCTTATGGTGCTTATAGAAGAAGGTAAAGCCTTAATCAAGTACAATTGTATTTATCTGTGTGTTTGGAGGCATTCACTGCGTGCTTGCTATGTTATGGATGTTTCAAGTTGGTAAATCATTGTTGATGTCTTCTACAAGAACTTTATAAACAGACAAATAAATGATGGTTGTTTGAATCCAGCATGCTAGCCTGTTCCAGGCCATCTAAGCAATTAAAGCCTAACTCCAGCTTTGCTGTCACTGTAAGTAGTTTGTCTTGGCCAAGCTTGCCCAAGCAAACAATCTCCTTTACTAATAGATGCATGTAGCCTCAGATACCTACAATATACAGCGCTGTGTTCTGGCAGTGGTACCGGAACTTCCCATCTTGTTTCCAGAGCAAAATTCAGACAGGCTGAGTACTGATCCACCATTCACAAGAATCCTTGTTCTTCAAAGTCGAGGGAAAAAAAGGGAAAACAATGACAGAGGCACAAGATGCCTAAGTCAAGCGGGTCCAAAAGAGGTCAAACTGCGGCTTGTAATAAGAAAAATGTATAAATATTTAACCGAAGTAAAAACATGAATCAATACACATGGCAAAACAAAAACAATAATGAAAGGAGAGAGCCTCACCACTACCAAAGAGAAAAATAGAAGAGAATGCGATGTTTGTCCGGGGTGACGCCACACATGCTAATGTCCCAGCACCAAGAAAGGGTTATTGAAAACCCAGATAAAATGGGTGTAAGATGCGGGAATAGGAGGAATAGTGCCAGAGAAAGCTGTAGAATAGAAATCTAGGTCATAAAGTAAATTTAAAACATAGTCTGCTTATTTTTAAACAGTTATCTGGATATCACATGAAAAGTTGATGAATAGTAAGCATGATAATGATAACAAAACATATGCCCAAAAAATAGTGTGGAAACAAAATGTAAGTTCTCTGGAACGACCTCAAGGCTGTAGATGATATAAACCTGGATGGAGATATAAAACCAGGTACAGCACTATATATCCCATAGAGACCGGATTCAATTTATATTTTCAATTTTCAAGATGGGTTTCACATTTTTAAAAAAAAACAAAAAAACAAAACAGAACAGAACCTATTAACTGTGTGTGACACATTAACAGATGAACCAAACAATGTCCCCTACCTTCTCAATTGTGATATCAGGTAAAATAAACATCTCTAAGGGAATGGTGAGGTTGATACTCCAATAGTGACCATGCGTCTGTGTGACTGCAATAAAAAGAAAAATCCAAACGTCCAACAAGGCGGTACAACCAGTTAAAGAAAAACTCCAAAAGGGGAGTTCAAAACAGGACATATAGAAAAAGGGGGGTAACCGGGACACTGCCAACTATGGACTATAGTGAGAATACCTAGGAAAAAGGGGGGTCAGAAATTATGTAATGAACTAAATACTGGCCTCCATATACATATAAAATATGCCGACTCACATGGAGATAACCATGTGGTGTCCTCAGGACCCAAACATAACTGAGGGAAAAAAGGGAAAACAATGACAGAGGCACAAGATGCCTAAGTCAAGAGGGTCCAAAAGAGGTCAAACTGCGGCTTGTAATAAGAAAAATGTATAAATCTTTAATTGCAGTAAAAACACGATTCAATACACACGGTAAAACAAAAACAATAATAAAAGGAGAGAGCCTCACCACTACCAAAGAGAAAAATAGAAGAGAATGCGATGGTTGTCCAGGGTGACACCACGCATGCTATAGTCCCAGCACCAAGAAAGGGTTATTGAAAACCCAGATAAAATGGGTGCAAGATGTGGGAATAGGAGGAATAGTGCCAGAGAAAGCTGTAGAATAGAAATCTAGGTCATAAAGTAAATTTAAAACATAGTCCGCTTATTTTTAAACAGTTATCTGGATATCACATGAAAAGTTGATGGATAGTAAGCATGATAATGATAACAACACATATGCCCAAAAAATAGTGTGGAAACAAAATGTAAGTTCTCTGGAACGACCTCAAGGCTGTAGATGATATAAACCTGGATGGAGATATAAAACCAGGTGCAGCACTATAGAGACTGGATTCAGTTTATAACTTTTGTTGTTCAAAGTCTCATAGTTGGTTTTCTTTAGGCTCCATGTACACTGCAGCTGATAAACTCACGTTTAGGAGCTTTTCTGCATTTTTTTCAGCAGCCCCTGAACTCTCCCTAATGTTTTCCTATGTGTCCATGTACACTATGTCGTTTACAGTCGTTTACAGACAGTTGAGTTTACAGTGTTTTTTTACGCACCAAACTCGCGTTCAGTAGATTTTATCAGTATTTCAAACAGCAAATGCGTGTAAAGATGGCAAAATGTGTTTATAAGCGTTTGCGTTTGGAAATTTTTTTTAACTCTTCCATTTCCAGATGCTGTCCAGAGGCTTTTTGCATCATGAAAAATGCATGCAAAGCATTTTCCTGGTACTCAAATGGACCTGGTACACCATACTTTGAGGTTAGACACTGCTGCAATAATTTCTGCACAGAAATGAGCTGGAACACATCCAAACACCACAAAGAAAAAAAAAAAACACAGGTAATCTCAACAAATACTGCTCTCTCTGCTTCTGCTCTCTCCATTTCTGAAATGTCTGAAATAGTTAATTATTTACTGTTTTTCATTGCATTCTGGGCATATTGGAAGGTCTCCTGAGGTTATCTTTAAAAAACGCTTCTAAACGTAAATGCTTATAAACGCGCATAAACATGGTATGCAAATGCGGCTAAACAGACGTGTTTTAATCTATGTTTTCCAGCAGTCAGTTTCCATCGTTCAGAAGTGTCTCATGTACATGGAGCCTTAAAAAACAGCTACAGTCTGAGTAGAAAAACTTGCCCCCCGCCAGCATGCTGCAGATAATGGCCGTTGTTCTCTTTAGGAAAATGATAGTCTTTCTTCAGAGGTTTCTGACGCACCCCCTGCTGGGTCTTGGTTAGAGTTCTACAGTGCTCAGCAAGAAACATGAGCTTTGCTGTTTAAAAAAACTGTAGCTCTGCCTCAACATGGGATGTATCAGTCCTCTGCAAAGAGACCACTGCTTGCACACAGAGAGCAAGAGTCCTTCTGCTCTTCTGCTGAATTCTGCAGCTTGCTGGCAGGGAACAGACCTTTTACTCATCTGTGGCTGCACTCTTAGGACAACAAACTGTAAGGCCTCTTTCACATGGACAGACTGTTTGTCTGTTTTTCATCCATCCGGTGACAGATGAAAAACTCACAGCAATACATTTCTATATATAAAGAAAAGGTGCAGCGCTAAAATCACAATAAAAAGCTAAATGAATCAAGTGGAACAGTAAAGTGCATCAGTAAAGTGCATTACACTTGCGAGTAAAACAATAGCAAATCGGCAAGTAATGATAAAGCAATAATGTCCGTGGATAAAAGTGATGATGTGTGCACTACAAGTGCAAGTAAAAAAAAATAATCAACAGATAGTGTTATGGTACTGATATTTGTGATTGCACATGATAATTAGTGCGACATTAAAAGTAGGTAAAATGGTATGTCCATATAAAACTCAATCAGTGTCTATAGGGTCATAAAGTGCAGCAATCTAATGCATTATGTATTTCTATGGACCAGCACATGTGAATGAGTGATCATCCGTTTACCAGCCGTTTACATCCATGTCCGTTACAGTCCATTTTTTTAAGCATACATGGGTACGTCCAGATCCATTGAAACAAAATAGAACAGATGTAAAGGGATACCATGCGCTGACATCAGTTCAGTTTATGTCAGTTTTTAGGCAAGAAAATGTTTTAATTATACTTTTGTCACCTCTGGTTGGTTTCTGCAAAAGTTAAGTAAAAACATATGCAAAAACGGATGTAGACTGATGTAAACTGAACTGAACTGATGTAAACTGAACTGAAATAAATGAAAGTGAAAACTGAAATCAACTGGCATAAACAGGGGCGGACTGACCATTCGAGCACTCGGGCACTGCCCTAGGGCCCGGGGTCAGTAGGGGGCCCCATGAAATGCCCCTGGTACCTTTTTAGGCTTTTTTGGGTGTGCTTTGAGTGTGGGCAAGGACACAGGGGCCCCATGATCCCCTATTGCCAGGGGGCCCCATGAGTTGTCAGTCTGCCCCTGGGCATAAACTGAACTGAAAACTGGTGTAAAAACTGATGTAAGCTGAGTATGTTTTTCCTTTGAAAAAACGTGATTGATCGGATGATGCCCGTGTGATAGGAGCCTAAGACTTTGTACACTTTTTGTTTTGATAAACCTGCAATGTGCTTAGCTGATTAAGGGCTGTTTCACGTGGACATTCCGAACGTCTCCACCTGCTATTTTTCAGGCGAACCCGATCGGGACCTCCATTCTCCGCTATTGAGCGGCAGGTGTAAATGGACGTGTCCGTTTACACCCACCGACATCCAATCCGATCTGATCTGCCAAAAAGGAACAGATAGCAATCCAATTCCCCTTCCATCCGTCGGATTGGGTCGAATGAAACCAAACAGGTGGTCCGTTTTCATCCGACTGCTCATTGAGAAGAGCATACAACTCTGTGTCTGCTCTGCAGCAGTGGAGTGGATACAGAGCTGTCATGCACTTGCTCAGCGGGGATCAGCGAAGAGATCCCCCGCTGAGCAAGCGAATCCGCTAAATGGGTTCGTCCCATGTGAAAGGACCCTAAAACTGAAGGTTCAGTTGGGCTTGAAAAAAAACCAATGTGCAGTATTGGTAGTGACTTTTATTACTGACAGGAGCAGGGGCGGACTGACAACTCGTGGGGCCCCCGGGCAATAGGGGATCATGGGGCCCCTGTGTCCTCACCCACACTCAAAACCACACCCAAAAAAGCCTATGAAAGGTACTAGGGGCATCTCATGGGGCCCCCTACTGACCCTGGGCCCTCAGGCAGTTCCTGAGCACCCGAATGGTCAGTCCGCCCCTGGACAGGAGTCACATAATGGTCAAGCGTGGCGGAAGTCTTTATACTGTATAAACTGATACCGCCGTTGTTGAAGATGTCACTATATATTCTTCATATATCAGAGCTAGTATTACTAATAATATGTTTTAAAGCATATACAAACCCAAGAAGAAAATGTAATATATTGCAGCTTATTAGTTCCTAGATGTGATGTATTCATTTACTTTTTCAGGTTTGTTTCCTTTTTTCTGGTGATCCAGCCAGTAATTCCTGTCCTAGGGTGACAATGCTCACTAGCTGAACTGTATCTATAGTATTGTTACCCTAGGTCATGACTACAATAACCTTCCCCTCTTCTCTATAGCAAAATACAACGTGTTTTGTAGTACCCCAAGATAGCTGGGAACAATGTTACTCAGTGTAGCGCAGAAAGACAACAAGTCAACTTATCAGCTGACCACATTACTGAGAGGATCAACAGGTAATCAACAGGTATTACAATGCTTTTAATGGTATATTTACCAGCAAAAAATAAAAAAAAACATAAAAAAAGAAAGAAAGACAACAAAAGAAAAGTTTTGGTAGTGTTTACAGCACATAATTTAGGCAAAGGAATTATCCTAATAGGTTACTGTTGTTACTGTTTTCTATTAACTGTTTTATTATTTGCTACCTAGTTAGCTATCCATACGGGTGTTGAGTTTAACAACATCAACAGCAACAACAATAATTAAAATATTACTAACAATAATTATAAGTACTGAAGAAATCATAATAAATACAAGATAGCACAGGGTGTTCAGCAAATTTAAATACTTGTGTACATGGACTTTTTCCTGCTTCCTAATTGCTGTCATTCTAGATTTTAGTGTGTGATCACATAAACATCATACAACTTAAAGCCATTTAGAAAAGCATAAAGTATTTTTTTTTGCTAATCCTAAGGACTGCAGAAGCATGTTAAAATCAGGTCAAAGCAACTCAAACTTCTGAGTCTGAAGCCCATATACACAAGTCTTTACACCGTACATTTTCAATAACATTTGTTAACGATGCATTAATTATCACACCATCACCTAATTATCAAAATGTGTAATCTTCAGCGTTTCCACTGCACTTAATAAGACGGCATTATCTCTTTTAGTCTTTTCCAAATTGGTCCACAGGAGCCATTGGCAGGTAATGTTCTCCAATGTCTAATTGAACCACAGTTAATATAATCAGAATATTTCTTGTAAAATGTATGTTACTGATTAACAGAGCTGTTTAACTACCAGCAAGTGTGGGAAAGGTACATTCTTCGTAGTTCGTGAGGACTTCAGTATAAAAAGATCAGAGTGGAGGTATTTTTAAAACTAGCACATGCTGAAAAAAGGCATTGCAATTTTTCCAGGTGTCTGTTGGTTTAAAACACACCTTTGAACTGAATAATTAGGGACTCTACATAGTATTAATAATGCAGAGAATTTGCTGTTTTTTGTTTGTGTTAATATTAAATATATTCTTATTTATGTAAATATTTTGCTGTATTTAATTCGTTTTTACTGAAGTCTTTCTGCAAATGTTTTTTCTTTCTTTTTTTTTTACATTTTTTAAATTACATTAATTACATTTTTAATAATGCATACATAATAATATTTTTTATTTGCAATTTTAATAATTGTAATTATTTTAATAATGACAACTAATCATTTAACAATTTTTTTTAAATAATCCTTTTTTTATTATTAAAATATATTTACATTTCCTACATGCTCTCAATTTACCAATCATAAAATTAATATAAAATAAACTTTTTTTAAGGGACAGAAAGTTTCTTGACTATCACTGATTGCAAAGTACAATTTAGGAATGCAGTGGCTTCAGTATGTCAGAAGTGCTTTGGACCTTTGATAAATGTTGCGTCTTTTATAAATTCAGAACCAGGTGAGGCCAGAGATGAAGGAATGTAAATAGGAATGCTGGAGTGCAGTATGCTTTTTACATAATAACCGTGTGCTAGCTGCATGAAAAACTTCCAGCATTTTTTTCATGTTTTAGTAAAGGGACAAGTAATGGTAGCTGTGGCAAGGTGGGAGGGCAAAACCTTCTTATACATTTTAATTATTTAAATAGAACTTGAGCTGCCACAGTTGAAGCCCTTCTTTTTTGTTCTCGCTGTTTCCTGGAGAAGAGGGTCATTGTTACAAAAGGCTGTAATTTATTTTTCACAAGAGATCTAAGGCAGACGGGATTGTAATCTGATATGAAACTCCCACAGTCCCTTTACCTCCCAACAGCACATTCACAAGCCTTCCATCTTAAAACAGAGCATGGGCACCGATTGGCTGCTTGTTCTCTCAGAGGTCCTCAACAGCTATAATTAATACTCCCCCTCCACCTTTTTCAGCCCAGGGTAATTAAATGCAACAAGCATCAATAGCAAAGACTGAATCGCCAATATGAAGGGTCCAGGTTGAGGATAAACACGATAAAGTTACAAGGGAGAGCAGCTTGCAAACTGTAACTGCTTTGATGAAATAACATTTCATTATCTACCTAGTAAAAAAGATCTTCTTTTGTCTAAACTAATTTGTTCTTGCAGAGAATTTTTCACTTTTTTGTACAGCAGTCACTGGGTTTGATTTATTACCCAGCAGACTAGCAAGTTGATCAGTGCAGCTAAAGATTTAAAAGCACATGCAGAACACCTGCTTTGGGTGGGGGATATATTATTCTGTATATAAGTAACGTATTACCATAAAATATTTCAATGTTTTTAAAGAAAAAAATTAACGTACAGTATGAACAACACATTCCAATGACAAATCAGGAACTGTCTGTAGGGATACAGCTATAAGAAACATGTGCTAATAGTCAGTGACCAGGGGCGGACTGACCATTTGGAAACTCGGGCACTGCCTGAGGGCCCGGGGTCAGTAGGGGGCCCCATGAGATGCCCCTGGTACCTTTTTCATAGGCTTTTTTGAGTTTGGACGAGGACACAGGGGCCCCATGATCCCCTATTGCCCGGGGGCCATGAGTTGTCAGTCCGCCCCAGTCTGTGACATAACATGTTGGTTCATATAAAGTAAAACAGAAACAGCTGTGCAAAAGGGAATAAAGTAGGGCAAGGGGCAACCATAGTAAAAAGGTGCAGTTGCAGTATATATGGTGGTTTACCTTTCAACTCTCACACCATGGCAAAAGTGAGCATAACGAGACATCAGGTGGTCATCCTGTATCACCAAAGTTGCTCCCAAGAGGTCATTTTCTGGCAGACAGATGTTATATCCAGGTGTGATATCAAGCTTGTCAGTAGAAACAAGCTATCAAGGTTGTGTAGTAGGGATAGGGTCCAAGTTCATAGAGACACAGGGTTCTCTGCAATCTCTCACTGTTCACAATTCCTGTATAAAAATCGTAATAAAATTCCACTGAAAGGGCACCAAGTGCCAAAAGCGAACCCAAAAAAAGAATTGCCTGACCTGTAAACTGTGTCAAGTGTTACAGTATGGCCAAAAATAGGTTCTGGCAAGTGTGCTACCACCTATAAATGTCAGTTTTCCTAACAGCCTTTTATCAGTGTTTGTTAGAGCGATGAGTGACAGCTGACTGTGATTTTAGAGATCGACAGTTGTTAGTTCTGCTATACAGTGCTAGTGTAGTAGCTACAGAGCTATACTGTGCTCTGTACAGTGTTGTATATTGCCACTTCTACATTTTATTGAAATGCAGTGTGGTGGGCTGCAGAGTGGCATGTACCCATTCCTCTGGTGTTGAGTGCTCTAATATTGAGTGTGTACCACCCATTGTATCCGCTGTAAAACAGTATCTGACGGAAGTGAGTACACCCCTCACATTTTTGTAAATATTTTATTCTGTCTTTTCATGTGACAACACTGAAGAAATGACACTTTGCTACAATGTAAAGTAGTGAGTGTACAACTTGTATAACAGTGTAAATTTGCTGTCCTCTCAAAATAACTCAACACATAGCCATTAATGTCTAAACCGCTGGCAACAAATGTGTGTACAACCCTAAGTAAAAATGTCCAACTTGGGCCCAAAGTTTCAATATTTTGTGTGGCATCCATTATTTTCCAGTACTGCCTTAACCCTCTTGGGCATGGAGTTCACCAGAGATTCACAGGTTGCCACTGGAGTCCTCTTTCACTCCTCCAAGACCACATCATGGAGCTGGTGGATGTTAGAGACCTTGCGCTCCTCCACATTCCATTTGAGGATGCCCCACAGATGCTCAATAGGGTTTAGGTCTGAAGGCATGCTAGGCCAGACCCTCAGCTTCTTTATGTGAGGGGTGTACTCACTTCTGTGAGATACTGTAGACTCAACAGGACTATTTTTTTTGTTTACGTCAACAACAAATTCTTTAACAGCTGTTTTTTTCTTTTAGCAGCTTTGGGTTGTAATGTTTTAGGATTGTTGGTTAGTGTTTTTGTTTTTATTTTTATTTAGAGGGGGTATATTTTATTTCTATATCATTTTGATAGATTGTTTTTAATTTTAATTATTTTTCAGGGTCAGCAGCTTGAATTTTCTTGCAACACAAGCGAAGTTGTCCTTTTTTTATCAGCATATCACCACATGCTATTGTGTTCAGGTATACTGCACCAAACCACCAGGCTGTGCAGTGCACCAAAGACCCATATCCATAAACCACCTATTGTCATACCTGTTAATAAAATTAGACAATCCACTGTTGACATCATGCTTGGCATACTCAAAGAAGGGGGCAGAGGTTCTAGACATGCAGCTACTAGGATGCAAGCAGGTTCTGCAACTGTAGATGAAAGCAGTGACCATGCCACAACTTGAGAGGCAAGGTATTTGTGCCTTTCTTCTCTATGGTAATGCTAGGCAGCCAGAATACATGGAGGAGACTGTGGTGTTGATAACTCAGTCTTCATCATTTTCCTTCTCCCAGGCACAGAGTAGTGCAGTAGCATCAGCACCTGCAAATGCACCCTCTTCCTCTTCTTCTACAGCAAATCCCACCACTGTTCCACAAACTTTATTTGAGCACAGCATCAGTAACCTGCTGCAGGAAGATACGCAGGGGCAACAAGTCAGAAGAACCAACAATTGCCAGTGATGTTCTTGCAGCTGTAGCTTACTGCCAAGTAGGATTGATCAATAGAGAGGGTAGGGACAATGAAGTTGCAGAACATACCTGGCTGCCCAAGATTATAGAGGAAAAAAGAAAGAGAGGTACAGTGTGGCGGGATATCCTCCAGGGGTAGTGTTCTGAGAATTGGAGAGAGCAGCCACCCTCAGGTGCACGTAGCTGGAATCCCTGAGTCTGTTCCACAAAGCTCAGCAGTCTGGGCCTTTTCTCACACTAACGGTGGCTTTACATTGCTAAAGCACAGCTAACCCATGGTTTTCATATGAGTTAGCTGCGCTTTCCCAGAGATTCCTATGAGGTTCTGCTGTTTTTGTTCAGTTTCAGAAATCAAATCAAAACTCCTGCATGCTGCATCTTTGGTGCACTTTCTGAAACCACAGCAAAACCATGGGACATCATAGAAGCCTATGAGAAAATGCAGCTAACCCGCACAAAACCCTTAGGTTAGCTGTGCTTTGCCTAAAACACAGTGGGACTGCATTAGGGCAATGTGAAGCCACACTTTTGCTGCAGACAGCACTGTGGTGGTTTTCAGCCATTGTCTGCAGCACATCAATCATGGTAAATTTTTCTTCCCGGTGGGAGCAGCACATGTATGATACCAGTCAGTAGCAAAAGCCTGCAATCCTTCTTGCTCCTCCCTTTTCTCTTTTTCCCCACTCCACAAGAATTCCAGTTCACATCCACTGCAACATCTGAGGCCTTAAGTGAAAGGGATGTAAGTCTGCTTGGGGTTTGGGGGGGGGTCATTGCTTTTTGACATATCAAGTGGGGAAGAGGGTCAGCATGGAGCCACACTTAGTAGGACCAAGCTTAGGTTTCAACTGTGTTCTAACTCTCCTAACCTCACTCTCATCTCCAGCTACATCCTTGACCAGATACTGTAGGTTTCTCTTTCTCGGGTGAAGGTAACACAAAATATTCACCCAGTCACCCCCATGCCCAGCACCTCAATGCCAGCTTTGCAAAATTGCTGGCTTTACAGCTGCTCCTTTTTAGCTAATAAAGTCTGCCCCCTTCCTTGAATTTGTGGCCTGTATTGTACCATGGTGACAGTACCCAGCTGCAATGTCTCTGCATTGCTAGATCAAAAGGCTAGCATCAGGGTTCTCATGACCACAGACATGTGGTCCAGCATGCATGTACAGAGACATTACATCTTCTTCTCGGCCCACTGGATAAATTTGCTGGAAACTGGTAAGGATGTAGGATGAGGCACACCTCTGGAGCTGCTTGGTGTTTCCCAATATCATGCAACTTAGTGATAGTGACAGCTCAGTCACCTCTACCCCCTCCTTTTCACTGCCCCCCTCCAGGAAACAATCAAATCACTAGTCCCCCTAAACTCCCAGAGCCTATGCAATGGCCCATGCAAAATAATGTCACATTCTTTTGCAACTGGTATGCCTGGAAGACAGGAGCCACACAGGGACAAAGATTCTCCAAGCTCTTCTGGGACAGGTCAAGAAATAACTGACCCCACAACATTCTGTGTCAGGAAAGGTTGTGTTTGAAAATGTCACCTGCTGTCTTCCCTTTGACAGGGAAAGTTCACACATATGCCTTGCCTGGCACACATGCTGCAACAGCTCCTACTTAGGTTCACTGGCTTCCATGATGTTCTACGGCAATGCTCACCTGGCTTAAATTCAATGGCAACACAAGCTGCCTGCCAATGCTTGATATGTGAAATACCCATGTGCTGGAACTCAACCTTTGGCATGATGCACTGCTGCTCCTGCATCTGTGGGCCATCAATAAGTATTTGTGGGAATGTGGGAAATCTAGGTTTTTTTTCACCAGGACAGTAGCTCCTTATTCAAGATGCCTGTAACATGTTGTCACTGTTTGATGAAGCACTCAGGATCAGAGATACAATCTCTCTCATGTTTCTGCTGGAACAAACACTTCATGATACACAGTAATAGAACTGGAACTGGAGGCACAGCAGCAGGAGGAAGGGGAGGACCTCCTGGTGTCTCAAGGGCTGCTTTATTCTTACTACATCCTTGTGATGCAGCAGCAGTGACAGGAAATACATGAGAGGCTTCCAGGCATATGTTTTACCCCTCCCAAACACTGAAAAATGGATATAAGTGGAGTGAAATGGTTTGGTACACCATTGCCTTCAGCAGCATCAAGGACTTGTTTTTTTCTGCCACCAGAAATTAGTGGCAGATGGGCCTATTCATGCTGCAGTACTCATGCAAGGATCCCAGAATTCAAACCTTGAGTGGAGAGAGACATTATTAGTTGGCCACTTTTTTAAATCCACCTTACAATGGAAGAATTCCAGAGCTCACCTTGCCCTCCAAGAGGGAGCAAAAATGCATTGTCTGGAAAAGTTGCTCCAGAGGAGCCTCTTAACCCCATTTCCAGAGAGTACCAGGATCTCCTTTAATGGCCACTGTGCCTCAGATATTCATCAGTGAAAGGAGGAACAACATTGAAGATGGCTGCCTAAGCAAGACTTTTCATTTCCAAGGTCTGTTTGCTGGCAGCAATCAGAGGCAGCACATAATCTATATGATCAGAGATTATGTAGGGTCAAGGGTCAAGACTTTGACAAAAGGGTTGACAAAGATCCTGGGTGGCCTTGGAATGAGTTGCTACTCCCCCTGTGTGCCGCTCATTGTGATGTCACATCCTGCCCACCATGTGCTCCACAAAGCCCTTCAGCTACTTCCTTCTTCCTCGATTCTCAGACACCCCTCCCCAAGACCATATACAAATGAAACAGCATTCTCCACTTGCACCATGGAGCTGTAGAACCTGACCTTTTTTATATGCATTGATTCTACCACATTCATGTGAGTTGCCACTTGTCAAGTGTTTCCATTACCTTATATAATACTACACTTAGTCGTTGGTAAATCCAGCTGACAGCCCGGCACATCTTGCTTCTGGACTGGAATTTGGCACCCTACTGTGCTGAGACCCACATCACTATACGCCTTATTCAGATGATAAGCGAGTTTTAATTGTCTACATGTGGGTTGCTAATTTGTTTATTTTTCTTATAATAAACATGTACTATTTACTACACTCGGATTGCACCTTCTGCTGTTTATATCATAACCCTGGTATAATCAAGGCAACATAATAGGGAAATACATCTCCCTTCAAGAACCCAGCCCTGGCTTCCTGTACAGTAGTTGATTTTGGGAAATGTTTTTCTGCAAGGCCATTTATGGCTTTAATGACTCTGTACTAAAACCTATGGAATGCAATACATCTTTGTGATTAAAGCTGCTCAGTAAGATTTAAAATGTTTAAAAACCTTTGACTCTGTAAAAATATTTAATACATAAATGTATGCATGCCTACATAAAAAAAAGCTTAACTTACCAGAAAAATAGAAATTGACTCCTATTATATTGCTAATTATGACAATGACAGAAATAAACAAAGTTAATCATCTATGTGACAGAGTCAAGAACACTGATTATTTTATCAACTAAATGTGTAGTCAAATTCATTTTTTAGTATTCTTAATTGCATGTATCTCCAAGACCCACCCCCTCACTAATGCACCAGGAGTGCTTTGTATCCTCAGTGTCCAAGTACATGCGTTCAGCAGCTGTGCATCGGGACCCACATATAGCATCACTCACCTGGAATATAGTACAGCATTTTGGCTAATGTCAAATGTATTTGTTTTCCTACAAAGGAGGTCATAAAAACTAAAAAGGAAAGATCCATGGCATGTTTCAAGAATACTTCCCAATTAGTCAATTTCCATAAAATAGTCATTAACCAATGCCCTGGTCTCAGGAACATCCATTAACATCTTACAAGAAGTAATTATCCTCCCACAATCCATTCTATTGACCTGATAGCTGTTATAGTAAATGATTAGGAAAATGAATAAAAGACAGAATACAAGATCCACCACAGCCCCATCAGGAAGGAGACTTTTTATGTTTAGTCGAACTTTAGATGACTAAGGTAACTGAGCACATATATACTAAGACTGCATATCTCCTATAGCCTGATTTTAAGCAAAAAGGGGAACACCAAGATTTGTATAATAGATTATGGCAGTTTCACTTAATTTTTAAGAATTACAGCCTCTCCTGACAGTATTATATTCACCTGTCCCTGATCCAGCAAAATATTGACTATGCTGCCTCATCAGCATTTCACAGCCACCTGCCAAAACTATATCTGCTGGATCTGCTTGCCACATTCTCCATTCTTCTAATGAGAGTTTGTAGTCCCCGATGGGCTCATACAGCCAATATACTGCTTAATTGAAGAGAGGTGAGAATAGGACTGGCAGCTAGACTGTGAGTGGGAGGGTTGACAGTTTGCGGTTGTTTTACCAACGGCAAATAGGCTGCTCACTTTACAAGGAAAATTGCACTTTACAAGGGTATTTTCCCCAACCTTAGTGGATATGGTGAATTTCACTTTGCAAAATATATGAAGTACATGCAAGGAAAATGAAAAAAAAAAACGTTTTTGCTTGCATATGATTCAGTGATGATGACTTATTTGCATTTAGTAAACCAACCCTTATAAGTGTAAATGCACTAAAAGTGCAGTTAGGTTTCAAGGATGGCTAGTCCACAATTGCATCACTACTCTACAGGTTTTTTTATTGCTGCATGGTGAATAATGTTTTCTATTTGACACTACTGCATAGAGATTGTGCTTTACTGTTGCTATTTCAATACAAGTCAGTAAGGTCTGACTGATCTGACTGATTAAAAAAATAGGTCTGAGATTTTTTTTTCTCAGCGGTTATTGATCCCAGAAGTTGACAGATTATGTGAAACAGTACCTGTAGGAAGAATCTATAGAATAATTCAAATATGATGCAGTGAAAACATGGTAATCACATAAAATGACTTTATAACGTACTCATTATACACTCCAAATTTGTGTATGTGCTCACTTTATTTATTTATTTATTTATTGTGGTTGGGACTACACAAATAAAAATGTAAAAATGATTTTATTTTTTTTGTTAGGTAAATATGAAAGATTGCATGTGAATAATATGTAGTCTGTTTTTTAGCAGCACTGAGGGTTCTTTATCTGTGCTGTCTACCTACCACATGTGGAACAAAGCCTGTCCTTTACAGAGATCCATGGATCATACTCAGAGCTGCTTGAGTCAGATCAATAAATTATACCCTAGCATACAGCTTAGTACAATGTCTTGTGTTGTCAGCGTGTTGTCTTTTATAGCTAACTAACAAAGATTTGTGAATCATTTATAATGTAGGACATTTTTATTAATAAAAAAAACAAATATTACAGAACATCTACCCCCCCCTTATGTTGTAGAAATGAGGGCGGTGTTCTGTAGTTCAGCATTGTAGACCTGTGCAAGGCTGACAACACTGATTGTAATTTAAAGTGGAAGTAAACTCTATATTTTTTGTTTTTTTTACTTACAGGTAAGCTTATAATAATGCTTACCTGTAGGTAAAATGAATATCTCCAAAACGTGCACCAATTAGGAGATATTCTAGTGAGCAGCAACAAGTGATGTCAAATGCGCTCTGAAGGAACAGCATACCCATGCTGTTCCTTCAGAGCTCTGTGCCATGCCCTTTACTCCCACGCGCATGCATGGGAGTGACGTCATTGCTGCTCAGTCACTCAAGCGGTTGCAGCCTACAAACCCAAAAGGAAGACCGAGTGAAGGTAGAAGCCTCTGCAGTGGTGACAGCGTGCCACTGGAGGGCTTTGTTTCAAGGTAAGTCTTTAGCAGTGCATACAGCACATCATGCCTTTCCCTTGCAGGGAGAGTTTTTCTTTTCTACTACAATGTTTACTGCCGCTTTAAGTGTAGCAGAGAGACTGTTACATCAGTACCAACAGGAAGTTAGAAGCACTCTGGATTTATGGCAGATCACTAGGTAATTTTCTATATTTACAGCATTTTTGAACAGATAAAATATGAGGAAATGTGTAAACACTGTAAAGATGTGCTAAACAAGTTGTTTTTTTTTTATTATTTTGCCCAGATGCATGCTTTAAATAAAATTGACCACATACCACTGTAGTTCCCTTTAGAAATGCCCTTAGGCACAGATACAAACATAAGGTAGATAGCAAGTCATGCAAAATTGTAGTATGCCCTCCCCTTTCCTACCACTATCAGGTAATAAGCAGGTTGCCTCTCGTGATGTCTACTAGTGGAATCAGTATTCGGAAAAGTGACCTCATACATTAACCTATATAAATTCTAATATAATGTTCTCTTACAATAGCGGCACGCTATTCCCCATTACATAATGTGTAGGCTATGTACTGTTCCAATTTTACTTCTTCAACCAAGCAAAACATTTGCAAACTACTAATGATGATCAAACATTTGCTTAAAGCGGAGTTCCAGACATTTTTGTGTTTAATAAAAGTCAGGAGCTACAAAAACTGTAGCTGCTGACTTTTAATAAACACACACTTAACTGTCCCAGGGTCCAGCGATGTTCTCACCCATGCCGTCCCTCTTCCTCTTCTCCCCTCCATGGCGCCAGCATCTCAGTTGTGGGCACCAGGCTGTGACAGCTTGTGGCTTCACAGCCTGGTGCCCACTGCACATGCGCTAGTCACGCTGCTCCTAATTGATCCAGCAGTCTTCTGGGACCTGTGAAAGTTCCCCGAAGACTACGGGAGGGAGGAGGGGGGCCAAACTTCCAACTCACTTCTCCGCAGCGAACTGAGCCGGAAGTGGGAGCTTTTGCCTGTCAAAAACAGGTATCCACTCCCCCCCAAAAGGTGCCAAATATGGCAGTGGAGGAGGGGGGGAGAGGCAAATAAGCAGAGCTTCCACTTTTGAGTGGAACTCCGCTTTAACATATTTTACGCTGAAAGAATGTGCACAGCCTGGAATAAAAAAGGACAAGCCATCAGATAACTGGAACTAAGCTTTTGGTGCACAGAGTACTTAAAGTATAACTAAGGGCAAAAGTTATTTTTTTTTTCAGTTTTGGATATAGCAGAGGATTAGAACATCTGCCAGGTTTTTATTGCTGTTTGTGTCCCTGTTAGGGAAATTCACCCTCTCTAAAGTCACTGAGAGTTAATATAAAAGAATATCTGAAATTTTGGGTTGTTGCTAGAACAGAAATAGAGGGGAAATCTTTCAGTGGGGACACTGGTTCTGGTGACTCTGGTGACAACCAAGGATTCCCTCACTGTGAACTGAGGATAAGCTGAAGGTTTGGTCTGAACCTAGGTGCCCCCACCTCCATGATGGGGGCATATGGTCTGGCATGGTGTGTGTGTGTGTAGGGGGGGAGGGTTCACACTTTTTACCCTGCTTTCTTTTCTCACCAGCCAGCCTACATGCTCCGATTAAGGGCCGGTATGGATTTTTAGGGGGATCTCACACATTTGTCTTGTTTTTTTGTGTACCTCTTTAAAATCCATAGGGTCTAGTATGTATTTTGAAGGTGACACCAGGTGGATGTGCTACAGCAAAAATGACATTGACAAAGAAGGTTCCCCAAAATACATAGCAGACCCTTGAAGGGCTCTGTGTGCTGTTTTTCTTTTAAACAAATAAGCTGTCCAAGTAGTTTTCTAGCTATTTTTATTTTTTAACAACTTTTCATCACTTTCTCTACATAACAGAGATGTGCCCCATCATAGGCAGGATTAGGATCTCTCCCCCCAAGCAAGTTATTTAAAGTGTGCTTAAACCCTCACATTGTAAAACAACGGTTTAAAATAGAAATGAAAGGCAAAACATTTGTTTATTCATATAAAAAGGTGAGGAGAAACAGCAGCACACTGAGCTTTCCAGTGGTGGGCTGTGTGGAGGTTGGGGGGATGTTGAGTGTGAGCAGAAGTCTGATCATTGGAGGAGAGCAGGCTGAGTTCCCAGCATAGCTAGAGAACTGACCACACTGTGCTCTCATGCCTAGTGAAGTCAGTTTGTAATAGGAAAACAGAGACATTGGCAGGGATTTCACACAAATGAAGCAATACAAAGAGAAGAGGATACTTTTTCATACAAGTACATGGTACAGCAGGCACATATTAGGAATAGGAAATCTTGGGTTTATATATTCTTTAAATTAATTGGACATTTTTAATTTTTCACTTTAAGTATTTAAAAAAAAATCACTGCTTCTGATGGAATGGATTTGCAAAAAATACAACATATATAATATATATATATATATATATATATATAAATAATTGCACTGGTACATGTTCTCCCCCCTCCATGCAATTTTTGTCACCTCTTTGCCTATCCACAACCAAGCCATCAGTTTATCCAGCATTAAAACCTACCACCTACCAGCTAGAAACTTGACCTGAAACTACTAATGAGGAAATGATTTTGAAGAAATTGATTTTGCGGTTGATTTTCAGTTTATTTTATTTAGAGTTTGTTGTATTTGTGTTTTTCCTCTTTGTATTTAATCATACTGGCACTACTGATACGGAAACTTGGATTCTGCATGGAATACAAAGCCTGGGTATAACTTCCACTCTGTGTTGGTGACTATTTGATATAACCCCAGTCAGAATTCAAACAGGTCATTTTTTTGTTTTGTGAGGAACAGCAAGAAGCCCACACCGGGTGTATTTGAGATATGGCTTCTGCACTCCAAACCGGTAAACAAACAGGTTCCCAGACCAGCAAATTGGAGTGAAATGTGTTGAAGTACTATAGCTGTGCTTGGGCTGCTCGGCCTTTTGGCTAAGATCAAGTGTAGTATCTTTTCTTATCAGTGTCCAGTGGGGGTGCTCCCGGCCATTCTAGCTTTGCAGGGATGGTTGTTGTATAGTATCCTCACTGGTATGATGGGGGTCCGGAAGGCTAGACCGGAGGGACAGAAACCAGGGAGCGCCATGATTCGTTCTGGGGCCTTGGGAGTAATTCCTCTGGGAAAGCTGGAAAGACCCAGTACCTCCTGATTTGGACGGATCTACCTTGGTCTGGCCAGGGGCTGAGGAGGCATAAAGTCCGCAAACACGGTGCCCCCTGAGTAGTCGCCTCAGGGGTACTCTAAGTAGCACTTGGGTGTGGGACCCCACGATGCGAATGAGCACATGGTCACCGAGTTTAAACACTTTTTGCACTGCGCCTCTAGGACCGGGCCTTTTGGTCAAGTTCTGGGCAATTTTTTTGCTACAGGCCTCAGGGTCTGGTCAGTGCACAATTTGGGCACGACACTTTTTATTATTTTTATAGATTTATTTAATTATTTATTTTTCCTCACCCCACGTTTATCACTTTTTACTTTTGTGTGTTTTTTTTCTCACAGGATGGAGGGTGTGGGTCCTCGGGCCTGCCCTGAAGTCTAGGGGGAGGATGTGTGGCCCTACGGTTCCTTCCTCCCCTGTCCCTAGGGGGTTTTCTCTTCAGGAGAACCCCCTGGCCTAGTACTGGATGTCCGGCTTCGGCTGGGCATAAGGAACGGTGGTCCACCAGGCCTTTTGGCCAGGAGGACCAAATGGGAACCTTATCCCTGTCAGGAGCTTCGTGCCCCGGGGGATCAGGGTAGTGGTCCAACCCCTTCGGGGGTAGGACAAATCACACCCTTAAGTGCACTTTTTGTGTGGTGTTTTGCACTTGCACTTTTTTGTGAACACTTACGGGTTTTTTCGTTATAGTTGCACGTTTGCGGACTTAAAAAAAAAAAAAAAAAAAGCTGTGCTTGGGCTGTCTAATGCTATTGGATTGTCCACTGTTATCTAATACGATTGGACTAAAGACAAAAAGGTTGAACACTACAAGGGAATTTGCACATTGCAAGGGAATTTCCCCTACCGCTTTAAGTGAAGCTCTGCCGACTTCCATCATCCAGTCATGTGCAAGTAAAAATGCTGTTTTTTTATTTATTTTACTAGCAGACAATTGAGTATTGTTTACAAAAGAAATATTTACCACATTCATTAAGCTCTGGGGCCAACTCCCTTGCATAGTGCAAATTCCCTTGCAATGTGAATCTGCCTTTAGTAAATCAACCCCAAAATTAAAGAAAAACATTTTGCTTTCACAAGTTTGCAAACCGATCATTGTCAAAATATGTATACGTCAGGGATATATGTACCCTGTGTTTATATTGTACGAAGGAATAAAAAGTGCCCTTGCCCTAGCACACACAAACAATCATGCATATATACATAGATTCAGGAGGCTGCAATTTCACCATCACAATAAATTCAGGAAGCTAGGGAATGCACACGGCCTGCTGCAATTTAAAGTAGTGTTGATTTGCATATTGAATTAAAATTAAGAGCTAATTATGCAAATAAATTATGACATTTGGCAGGAGAATTTGCTTCAAGATCATTTATTGTCTTCCTTTTTATAACGGTGTGTGCATTTAACGGTCAAAGACAATATTTTAAAGGGGAATTAATGGAGGATTATTAGTCTAAAAACAATTTCCTATTAATGATATGTATTTCATTTCAGAACCTCACACCTGGTTAGTTGATGAAACCCTTCCCAGGGCAAACTCAGGATGACTTGCATACAAACCAGATATTGAGCCCTGTCTGTGCTTCTTATTAGTCTTGGTACATCTATTAGAAGAAAGAGAACGAGCAGTTGTACTGTAGTAGTGAAAACGATAAATACAATAAATTTGCCAATATAACCCTGTATACCTGAAAGAAGAAGTTTATGGGATTGGTAGTCTGTAATCCATTGAGGATGGCCCAAATCCACAACCAAGCCATCAGTTTAACCACCACTAAAACCTCGCAGTGCAACTAGTAACATGTCCTGATGATAGGAAACTACAAAAGAGGAAATGATTTTGAGGAAATTGATTTTGCTGTTGCTTTTAGTTTATTTTATTTAGTGTTCTTTGTATTTGTGTTTTTTTTTCTTTTTTTTTCTTTAATCATACTGGCACTTAATTTTTTCTTTCCTTTTTTTCTGGGAAAATATGTAAAATAGTAAGGCTATTATGAGACTGTGTTTAGCTTAGGAACAGGCTCCATTAAGAGGAACTTTTTTTTATTACTCATGACCAATTTAAAGCCCCTTGCATTTTTAAAAATCATCAAAACCCTTCTTCATTTTGCCTTCCCTGTTGATTCTAAAGCTACATTCAGGGTTGATGTCCTCTGTCATTTTATGCACATTTTGTACATATATATTTTGGGTATTTTTCATGCATTTTCAGGTTTAAGCATCTTTGTTTTAACAAATGGAAAGCTAATTTCTAGTAGGAGGAGACAGTTGTTAGGTGGAAAATTTAGCATTTTCAGGTGCTCCTATTAAAGTATTTTGTGGCCAAAATCACATGATCATTGCCCAAAAAAGCTCTTGTACTTGCTCAGCTGTGAATGGGCATAATTCAATAATGTGGAAATCTAAGTACTGAGAGTTGAAGCACTCTTGGAAATATACTTCCTATTTTTACCAACATTTCAGGGGAATGAAAACTCTAAATTTGCTTACCCTAAACGACACTGTGAACAGATGGACTCAGACTTGCAGATATAAAAGACTTACAGGTATAGGGCCTTTCTAGAGGTAAGAAACACCTAGCAAAAGGGAAGAGCATGTATTGAAAGTTGAATATATGCTGATAGCAGTGGAGGAAAGATTTTTCTGGAAGAAAATCAAACTGGACTGTAATGAAAAGCAACCAGAACATAGCAGTGCAACAATCCCCAAATTTGTAGACAGAATGGCACCCTGGATAACCCTCAACAGGGTCTCCCTGACACTAAACCATATAAAGAAACGTAAATCTATATTTAGTAACAGACTGCTAATACTAAGGGGTCTATTTATAACAATTTTGAGGCATTTGCACAGCTGGCAGGAATAATCGCTGTAATCTATCTAAAATATGTATTTCCTATGATCATCAACTCTAGTGCCCATTATATAATTTTCCTGATTGAGGTATTTCAGGAAAATACCATGTTAAAAATTTTAGATAAACACACAGAAAAAAATCAAGTATTTTAAATCCTTACTTGCAGCATTTTCCCCTTCTATAAGCAAATATTTATTGAATTGCAATTTGCCTCTTTCTAAGAAAGTTACATTTCATAAAACATTGACTTCCTAACACAGTCTCTTTCCTGCCTGCACATCATAGCCATCTCCTTTTATGGGAGTGACTAATTACTGGCTGGACCAGCTCCTCCACCCCTCCCCTGAAGTCCCTACGTTAGCTTTTATGAAGGGAAGGGTGAATGGGAAAACTATAGAGTGACAGCTCAGAGTCTGCTGGAGCATCCTGTAACTCTCTTTCTCTCTCTCTCTCTCTCTCTCTCTCTCACTCTCTCTCATTTATTCAGTTTATTTAGTAATATATTTGCAAAAAAGATCAACGTCACTGGTACCCCTTTTTGACCTCACCATAAGTCAAGGAACTGAGGGTTAATTGTTAGCCTGTTGCACTACTTTCGGGACTATCTCATCACTCTTAGAGCAGGAGTGCTATATACATAAGTATGTGTCAATATGCTTTGCAGTCTGGCAACCATTTCTTTACCTCCAGGTTTAAAATATGAATCTGAAATGCACTTTTTTTTAAATGTAGTAAAGAAACAGATAGAGGTGCAGTTTAGAGAAATGAATACATGACAAATTTGGTTCTTAAAAGTGGGCTATTTATACATATTAGTGTACAAAATGGAATCACTCTACCGAAGTGATAAATGTCATAAGGAAAATAGATGTCACTGGTTATCAGCTTTTAATAAAATTCAGGCTAGTTGATGCCTAGTATACATGTACTTTTATAAATTAACACAGCTGCCAGCCTGATAAGTTGTCATTAAAATTCCTCAAAGTCTGACAGTGACAGTGGCATCAGAGCTGCACAATTATTGCCAATATTCAAGATCATTTTTGAATTTCTGATTCCACCTTAAAGGGACCTTTTCTATACAAGTAATTAATCAGACATATAATTATAAATTTACTTTAATCTTTTTATATATCAGTTACAGAAATGGTGCATGCTGGGACATTTCTGCAGTAAACGTTAACATTTTCAGCAGCAGAAAAGGCATGTTCCATGCCAAGGAAAGCACAGCTCACACTACATTCTCATGAATACTATATACTATACTATACATATTAATACTATATACTATACTATACATATGAATACTGTATACTATACTATACTATACTATACATATAAATACTATATACACATGTAATATGATAGGATAGAAAAGGTTTAGCTATGTACTGCCCTGGTTTCAGAAAGCTTATGATGAGGTAGACTTATAGGGGTTTATTTACTAAAGCTGGAGAGTCCAAAATCAGACTCCCTTCTGCATAGAAACCAATCAGCTTCCAGGTTTCATTGCCAAAGCTTCATTGAACAAGCTGAGGTTAGAATCTGATTGGTTTCTATGCAGAAGGGAGTCTGATTTTGGACTCTCCAGCTTTAGTAAATAAACCCCATAATGTTACCAAAGTCAAATTAAAAAAAAAAAATAAAAAAATAACAAACATGTTATACTCACCTGCTCTGTGCAGTGGTATTGCACAGAGCAGCCCTGATCCTTCTCTTCTTGGGTCCCCTGCTGGCTATTCTGGCTCCTCCTCTTCTCTGTTTGTCCCCATAACAAGCTGTTTGCTATGGGACACACACTGCATGCTGGCTCCCGGCCTGTATGTCTATGGAGCCATGCTCCATAGATGTACAGAGCTGGACTTAGCCCCGCTCCTCCTTCCTCTTCATTGTATTTATTTGAAAGCTGCAAGAGACAATTGCTCCTGCTGCTGTTCGGGTCCCTGTGTTAAGGGGAAGCGAAGGGAGAAGAGATGCAGCCGTGCACAGCGATGATCTCTTCTCCCCTTTCTTCCCCTTAACACAGGGAAGCTAAAAATGTTTTTTACCTTAATGCAAGCAATGCATTAAGGTAAAAAATGTTTTTAGGCTTAGTATCACTGTAAAGTAGAATTAAAGGCAACATTTATTTTTTCATTTTGGGTAGAGTAAGGAAGGGATATACAGTAACCCCTGTCATTTTTTTTTTACATCTGTGCCTCATTGGGGAAATTTCCCTTCAAATCCTGTCCAATGGCTAACACAGTCCCCCCAAAGTGAGGAATCCCTGATTGTAACCAGGGTCACCAGAACTAGTGTTCTCCATTGGAAGGTTTCCCCTCTATTCCTCCAAAACAAGAACACCATAGTTCCAGAATGGTCCGCTTGTCCCAATAACCTGGAGGGACTTTTGTCTTTTTTCAGCTGGACTAAATATGTCACTATGTAACCTCCCTGCTGAAGGTGTCTGTCCAGTTTGCAGCCAAGACATTAGTAGAGAAGAATGGATGACTGCACTCTACCATGCAAAGAGTCCAAAAGGTTTATTGTACAAGTCCATCATGAAAACATATTCACAGCTCCACAAAGACAGGCACAAACGTGAACGCCTTTTACACTGAATAGCGCTTAATAATAACTATGAGCAAGTGCTATTCAGCGTGAAACGCATGTTTGTGCCTGTCTTTATGGAGCTGTGGTCATGATTTTTTGATTGATTTCTACAATAAAACTTTTGGACTCTTTGCATGATAGAGTGCGGTCATCCATCCTTCTGTACTAGTTCCCCTCTTTCCCTGTCCCGGTGACAACTCAAATTTGGTATTTTCTTTTACTTTCACTATCAATGACAATGGCAAACAGGACAAAAAGGGAGGGTGAATCTTCCAAATAGGGGCACAGACAGCAATGCAAACATGACAGGTGTTCTAAACCCTCTCCACTCAAACCAAAACTGTAAAAAAAATGCCTTTGGCTACTTTGTAAAAGAACTAAAAAGCCTTCCACTCCTCATAAACAGCTTTTGGTTCCTAGCCACAATCCTGAACCAACGGGACAGGCTCCCGAACATGCCACTGTGCCACTGTGAAAGCCAATCATAATAGTCACATGTTTGGGAAGTCTAGCCCACCTCTGGTGTAAAGACCTATTTAAAGGGATGCTAGAGCTGGGCAGAAAGGGGTTAAGTTCTAGATTCAGTTAAAAAAGCAAAATCACAGGGTTGTCAAATAATTAACTCAAAGAGTTTCTTTGCCCCTTTTACCTTGAATTGCTGGAGAATTGGATACCTTTCCCATCAAGGTTATAGCCTGCATGGTTTTTTATATTGTAATTGTATTTAAAGTGTCACTAAACCTGCACCAGTAAAATCAGTCTGTAAATGCAGTAAAGCATGCTTGGTATACTCACAGTGGAACCTAAGGGGTTAATCCTCTGCATTGTGTAAAAAGACTGTTTGATCATGACTTCTCTGGTCATCCCCTTCTTCCAGTGTCCCCCTCTTATCACCTGATGAGACATATCATGTGGAGACACTCTTCACATGTTCAATTTGGTGTGTATTGCTAGAAAGGTTTTTTTTTTTCTTGGGAGAGTCCATGTAATCAGCACAGGGCCAATCAGCACTGTCCAGACAGAGGTCAAGGGTTCTGCATCCTACTAGAGCAGAAAGAAAACTCCACAATATTTCATAACTACAATTTAGGTTTATAATTTCTCTGCCTACCTGAATCAATTTAAGCACTTGCAAACTTTACTAAGCCCTGATAAGGTAAGGGGGGGGGGCTTATTTTGCCCCTGAAATTCATTGCATGTCTTGTGAATCATTAAAGTGTTACTAAACCCACAACAGTAAAATCATTCTTTATATGCAGTAAAGTATGCTTGTTATACTCACTGTAGACCCTAAGGGGTTAATCCTCTGCATTGTGTAAAAAGGCTGTTTGATCCCTTCTTCTCTGTTCCTCCCCTTTTTCAAGTGTCCACCACTTATCTCCAGACTGAACTGTAGGCATGTGTTTGGTGTGCATTGCTAGAGAGGGTTTTTTTTTCTTGGGAAAGTGCATGTGATCAGCACTGTCCAGACAGAGGTCAAGGGTTCTGCATCCTCCTAGAGCAGAAAGAAAACTCCTCCTACAAGCTTTAACATATGCCCTGCTGGACACTGATAGAAGTCACAAGACTGCTCCAACTGCTGAAGAGAAAAGGTATTTAGCAGCTTATATTTACTAAAATAATAGCACTTCCATGTTCTGTGATTTGTGGGCAATCAGATATAGTGAATGCAGGGTCCTGGGTTTAGTAACACTTTAATGGGGTTGATTTACTAAAGGCAAATAGGCTATGCACTTTGCAAGGGAAGGTTCCCATATCTTAGTGAATGAGGTGCTACTTCCATCCTACAGTCATTTACAGTTTACAGATTGTTTCATACATTTCCCTTAGCCCCACCTGCAGTACTATCACCGGTATTGATTTTGGGTGAACCTGCTTTGCCTAAGATCCCATTACTATACACTTTTGGTCCATGCTGGTAGCAGAGCAGGTTTGTCTTAATATTTATCATATTATAAACAGGCCTAGTTGTAGTAAACAATGAAAATCACATATTAGTTATTTATTGTAAAATCAATATGTTTTCTAGAAGATCTCTTTTAGTTAGCTCCAATCTACATTGGTCCTGAGTGTGTATTGTTAATGTACTTTATAGGGTGACAACACTATGCCTTTTTTCCCAAATATTTCCTTGCTTTGTCTCATTGTCACAGGCTTGTAATGGAGACTATGATGGCTTTTAACATACATTACATTACCATTGTCACCTTCAGGAAACTCGTCCTGAGAAATGATTTACAGCAATTGCTGGAGTGCGTGAACACCACTATGCAAAAGTTTTAGTCAGGGGTGAAAAAATGCTGTAAATTAAGAATGCTTTCAGAAATAGAAGTGTTAATAGTTTATTTTTATTCATTAACAAAATAAAAAGTAAGTGAACAGAAGAGAAATCCAAATCAAATCAATATTTGGGGTGACCACCCTTTGCCTTCAAAACAGCATCAATTCTTCCAGGTACACTTACACACAGTTTATGAAGGAACTCGGCAGGTAGGTTGTTTCAAACAGCTTGGACAAATAACCACAGATCTTCTGCTCATATAAGCTGCCTTGAATCGTTCTGTCTCTTTATGTAATCCCAGACAGACTCAATGTTGTTAAGACCAGGGCTCTGTGGGGGCCAAACCACTTCCAGGACTCCTTGTTCTTCTGTACACTGAAGATAGTTCTTAATGACATCAATGGGGATGATGAAGGGGGGAATTTGTACTAGGAGAAGGAATGGGGGGATATGTGCTAGAAGTAGAAAGAAGGTTTGTGGGGAGGAAGGGTTGGGGGGGGGATTTGTGCTAAAAGGGAGGGATTTGGGTAAGGGGGAGGATTTTATGCTGGTAAGGGTAATTTGCAGGGGTTTTAGCTAGAGAAGGGATTTAGGAGAATTTGTCCTAGGTGGAGGGAATTGAAGGAAGAGGAGTGGTGCTGGGAGGGATATTTGGGGGGATTTGTGCTAGGAGCGGGTGTTGGGGGGAATTTGTACTAGGAGAGGGAATTGGGGGGTTTGTATTAGGAGAGAAGATTGGGCGGAGGGATTTGTGTTAGAAGGTGGGATTTGGGGAGATTTGTTTTATAAAGGAGGGATTGGGGGGTTAATTTGGGAATTTGTACTAGGAGAGGGGGATTGGGGGGATTTGTGCTAGGAGAGGCGATGGGGGGGGGGTTCCTAGGAGGGGGGAATGGGAGAGAATTTCTGCTAGAAGGGGGATTTGTGGGGATAGTATGTGCTAGTAGAGGGGATTGAGGAGAATTTGTGCTAGGAAAGGGGACTGGGGGGGGGGGGATTTTTGTACTAGGAGTGAGGATTGGGAGGGGTTGTGCTAGGAGAGGGGTAGATTAGTGCTAGGAGGAGGGATTAGGGTGGGTAGGAAGGATTTGTTCTGGGAAGGGTAATTTGGAGTGGGTTGTACTAGGAGGAGGGATTTAGGGGGATTTGAGCAAGAAGGTGGGATTGGGGGATTTATGCTAGGAGGAGGGATTTGGGGGAGAGGATTTGTGCTAGGGTGGAAAATTTGAGAAGAAAGAGGATGTGTGCTAGGAGGGGTGAAGTAGAACTACAGGTGAAGTTTTTTTTTGGGGGGGGGGGGGGGGGTGCAAGTAACTGGTCTTGCCCAGGTCGTTGCAACATAGTCTAGCACCAGCTCTGCCTGTAGACACTCATTATTGTACCTGTTGTACCTCTTGCTACAGCCATATTTTTCAAATTTGGACTCATCTGTCCAGAGCATCTGCTGCCATTTGTCTGCACCCCAATTCCTATGTTTTCATGTGTAGTTGCTTATCCTTGTATAGACAGAAAGTGGCTGCAAAGAGTCTGTTAGGAATAAGTGAAACTAAAAATAGATGAAAAAGGGAAAAAAAACTTTATTTTATTTTTTAAAAAGCTATTGTTTTATTGTAGGACTCAACAGACATGAAGACTTTTGCCATGGATGGTTAGCTTACATTTTTGACTAAAATACAAACTAACACCTCATTATTATTATTATTATAATAATACAGTATTTACATAGCACCAGAAAGGTTTGCTCAGTGCTGTACATTATAGTGGGGGACAGAACATGAGACAATACAGTAACAAAACAGTATATGAGAGGTTCGAGGGCACTGCTCTTTCGAGCTTACAATCTAGGAGGGAGCGGGTAGTGGTACAGGAGGAAGTGGCTGTGGGGGATGGAGTTGTAGGAGGAGTGGAGGAGATCAGCTGTTAGGTGAGGGCGGGGTAGGCTTCCCTGAAGAGATGGGTTTTCAGGGTGCGCCTAAAGGTGAGGAGGGTAGGTGACAGTCTGATGGATTGGGGTAGCGAGTTCCAGAGGATGGGGGAAGTCCTGGAGAAGTCCTGCAGTCGGGCGTGGGAGGTGGAGACCAGGGAGCTAAAAAATAGGATTTTTTGTGATTTAGTCTTTTAAGGGGTGTAAAAAAATATGGTTTTTTTAATGTCTACCAACCCAGCCCTCTAATAATATGTTGTAGATGACACTAGAGGAATATTTGCAAGCATTATCCATCCACAATTAAATACTGTTTTTTTAATACTGTAGCATGTTGCTGCTAGCAAGCAAAGGGTTGCCTAGGTGTGGACTTAAGAGAGCCATAGATAGATTGAATCTCAACGGGTTCATTAGGGACTGCCCAAGATTCGATCCATCTATGGACAGGCTGTTTGTAATCCATTGATTGATTTCAGTAGAACCAGCCTGGCTGTTTTTTTGTGTGCGATTACTGCTGGTGGTTATAGCCGCTAGCAGTAGTCATTGTGTTCTGTCTGCAGGGAATCCTCTTCACTGACAGAACACAATAGCTCTGCGACAGGGATTCCCCCATCAACACTGACTGTGTTGATGGGTGAAACGGGAGATTTTATTTCCTGAAACCTGTGGTTTATGGCTTGCCTTAGATGAACCTCAGGTAACCTGTAAAAGCATCAATTGTTTTGTAATCCTTATAAGAGGGCCAGCATTAGCAGCCATTTAGACTCTGCTGCAATGTACATGTGTTCACAGGAAACATGCTGCTGGTAGGAGAGAGAATAGAGGTCATTCATCATCTGATCAGCAGGCTGGGGGTATTTTTGCAAGCAAGCCCTGCAGCCATGGGAATTGAGAACCTGGAAGTTTTGTCTGGCAGATGTGCCTGGATTGCAAAGCTGGCTGCACAGGATTACAAATACTTACGTAAATCAACTGTGTATTAACGAGTTAAAAAAAACGCAAATGAGTAAACTAAAAAATGTTCTCCCTGCAAGAGCATAATGTGCTAGTATGTATTGCATACTAGCACATTATAAAAGACTTACTTGAAAAAGAAGTCCTCTACTGGAGCTGCGTTTAACTGGCTGAGCCGCAATTACGTCACTCTCCTGCATGTGCATGGGTGTTTCGGCAGCAGGTTTCCTCAATGGATGGAATGACATCCATTGAGAGCGCAGTGTGCCTGCGCCTTTGACATCGCTGGCCCTGCTAAAGTAAATATCTCCTAAAAGGTGCACGTTTACGAGGTGTTTACAGTACCTACAGGTAAGCTTTAGATTTAGTTAAAACATAAAGAAGAGACTTTACTACCACTTTAAGTTGCTTGGCTGGAATTTAGAATTGTTATAAAGGGCAAAGGCATATGCATAACTGCCCATATTTATTACAGTGCTAGAAAATATTTGGTGTTATATAAAACTAGCTGACTAAATGATTGAATAAATAAATAGCCATTTTGTAAATCTGACACAACAGAGACTAGCGCTGTGACCTTGGTGACGTGGAAAGAGCTCAACTCAGATCATTCACCCAAACAACCTACACAGGAAAGACGTGCCATAATGCCACTGCTATATGGCAACGCTGGAAAGAAAAAAAAAAAAACATTGCTACCACTAGTCCTCCTCATCCTCTGCTTAATTTAAAGGGTTTATTTCTTGAAATGAATCCTCTTCATCAAACCTGCGATCCTTGAAAATCTTTGCAACCTGCCTGTGTGGATAATGAATTGATTTGTAATGTAAATTACATAGAGCACCCCTCCCATTCAGCATTTGTGTGTGAGTGTGTTTAATCTAGAACGTTTAAGTCACAAAATGAGCTTCTCCATCAAAAGTCTCAATTCCATTTACATTTCTTGCATACGAGTCAATTTGTGTCTGACCCAGCTTATAAATCACTGCCAAGCACTGCTGTATCTGTAAAAGTCTGCACTTTTTTCCCCTCTTCCCTCCTCCCCCCTTCCCCCATATCCATACGATACATTGAAAAGCTAATTTCAACCTCCATTTGAACACATTAAAAATAAATAAATAAAGATATAAGGGAATGTATGGCACGGTGACCAGTGGCAGTCAAGCTTGTTCTCTATCCCATTTTAACGTCTTCTTTGCCAGTTTCAAGAAAAAAAAATAGCTTTTCAGGATCTTGGAGGAATAGGTTAAATATGTCCTGATCCTTCCAACGCAGTTCTCCATGTTTGTGGAAAGCTGGTTAAATGGCTGTGGATATTCTTTTAGGCACATTTTCCATTGTTCCAATATATAAAGCGGAAAGTGCTAAGGCTTGATTAAAACAATGAACGATAATTTCATGTAACATTTAACCATTAGATATCAGATTTTAGTTTGAGTAAAAATAAAACAAAGAGGGACGCTGTTCACAAAAAGAGAAAAAAACTGCTGTCTACATTTCTGTGGGCCTTGTTTGTTTGAGCCAACAACATTATGTTTGATTGTTCCAAAAGCATATGAGTTTTCACTATTATCGATGTCAATGAGTAAGCAACTAGGCCAGTGGTTCTCAACGTTTCTGATACCAGAGCCTGGTAAATTCTTCTAAAACCTTCCAGGCCCCAAAAGTCAAATACTCACACAATAAAAGTATGGGAATGCAAAAAGTTAATTGAATGTAGGAAGGCTCTGGATGGGGTTGTGGGCCACTATGGGAGTTTGGAGGGGCACTATGGAACCTGGGAGGCCCACTGGCTGAGAACCACTGACTTGGTAATGCAAATAAATAATAGCGAAATGTACTAAAATGATATATAATAGTGTTTATTAAGTGGAAGTTGCACACAAACACATCTAAACTAGAGTCTAGCCAACTCTTTTGTTTGGTTAGCACTGAGATAGGGATATAACCTCTGTTGGGTTTTTACCGCTGTCTATGTCTATGGACAGATTTCTTCTCACTTCCATTTGTGATAACTAGTGATGGGAAAAGGCCTCAAAAGGAACACCGGAGTTTAAAAATTTTATTTTTCTAGGCAGTGTAGGAAAGGCTTGGAATTTCTGAGATTTCATCTCACTTTCTGTTCTGATGACTGGTAAAGAGAAATGTCCTCAACAGGGAAACACAGAAAATAGTTAAACCACTTGGGAAAGGAGCCCCTACGAGGTGTTTATTGTTGTCTGCATCTCCATAGGAAGATCTTCTTTAACTTACTGATGCCACATAGGACAATAAATTAGGTAAAATGTCCTCAGAAGACGCTTGGTTCCCTTCATTTCTTTTGAAGGGAACTCTTAAGGTGTCAGCATACCAAGACATTTTGGACAATTTCATGCTTCCAACTTTGTGGGAACAGTTTGGGGATGTTTCCTTCCTGTTCTAACATGACTGCGCACCAGTGCACAAAGCAAGGTCCATAAAGACATGGATGAGCGAGTTTGTGGTGGAGGAACTTGACTGGCCTGCAGAGAATCCTGACCTCTACTTCATCCCAAAGAACACCTTTGGGATGAAGTAGAGCGGAGACTGCAAGCCAGGCCTTCTCATCCGATATCAGTGCCTGACCTCACAGATGCGCTTCTGGAAAAATGGTCAAACATGTCCACAGACACACTCCTAAACCTTGTGGACAGCCTTCCCAGAAGAGTTGAAACTGTTATAGCTGCAAAGGGTGGGCCAACTCAATATTGAACCCTAAGACTAGGATGCCTTGAAGTTCATGTGCGTGTAAAGGCAGGAATCCCAAATTTGTATGATTGTATGTTGCAAATCTTCCATTAGCATTCAGGCACAACATGTCATATTTCCCTGCAGACTTTGTCATTTATCTGCTCTGGTCTTAAAGAGAATCTGTAGCATATTTTAAACAAACATAATTTGACTTATTATTTATTACAGGTACTTATATAGCACCAGCGCTTTACATATATATTGTGCATTCACATCAGTCCCTAACTGTCAAGGGGTGTACAATCTAAAGTCCCTAACTCACATTCATTCCTACTAGGACCAATTTAGACAGGATCCAATTAACCTACCAGTATGTCTTTGGAGTGTGGGAGGAAACCCACGCAGGCACAGGGAGAACATGCAAATCCAAGCAGGTGATGTTGTGATTGTGATTTGAACAAACGACCCTAGTGCTGCCAGGTGGAAGTGCTAACCATTTAGCCACTGTGCTAAATGGTTCATGTTGGTATATGTTGGTGTTACTTTTACATATTCATACATACTTTGTACATACTCAATGTACCATGGCTCCATTGTAAGTATTAAATATCCAGATTTGTAGGAGCTCTAAAAAACATACACATGCAAGCATGTATTTTAATTTATTAGCACATGGTGAGCAGTGTACTTGTTTAGCTTGTATGTGTATACAATATAAAAAATAACAACCCTTTCCATTTAGGGTGTACCTATGAAGGTATGCCTCTGTATAAGTGTCAGGCAGCTGATACATACATAGTATATCTGACTTTGTACACATATTGTGAAATCTTAAAGAAATCACTGTGATTGACTACTAAAAGACTTGGTGAAAAGATAATAGCATGTCCTGGCAGATGCCACTATACAGTATGACCTGATTTATCACCACAGTTATTCAATTCATGAGCACATGTTGGGTTACCAAAGAAGTGCGAATGGCAGCACAAGCTGATAAGCTGTTTGTTCCTAAAATCAATCTATTTATCTATAACGAAACCTAAATGTGCTGATGAATGTGTAGCTAATGATGGGTCACAGTACCACAAAACGTTGCATAAACTGGATGTAAAATGTACTCATAATGACTTAGAGCTGAACTTCAGGCAGATGTAAAAGGTATAAATTACTGTAGCTCTGTATACATTAATATATTATTACATTTATTTTTAAATCTAAGCAGTGCAAGTAGCTGAATTTGATCTGATATCAACTTCTTGCAGCCTCCGTACAGCAAAACCCAGAATGGAAGAAGAGGAAACAGTGTCCAGAATCATTTAGGTCATTGCTGACAAGGAGCATGCTATTAGGCAAAGAAAATAAAGTGGCAGAGATGAGATCAACGCTGTGCTGCTTCTCTCTTCTCCATCCAGTCACAGACTGGGGGCAGGTACATGATAGTCTGTGGCCAGAGGAAGTTGATTGATTTATGATTGCCACCATTCAACTCAAAAGACTGAGGCTAGAAAAGTAAACAAAAAGGACAACTGTAGGGTATCACTCTATATTGAATGGTGAGTATTGCAGCAAAATATATTTTATTTTATTGTATCTCTTAATGGGATATTTCATTTTTAATTAATGTTGTTTTGGTTAGATATTAAGTTCCTGAAGGTTTTACCCCCTTCATGACCAGGGCATGTTTTGATATTCTGCACTGCGCTACTTTAACTGGCAATTACTCAGTCATGCAACACTGTACCCAAATGAAATTTATGTATATAATTTTTTTTTCATACAAATAGAGCTTTCTTCTGATGGTATTTTATCAGCACTGGGTTTTTAATTTTTTTATTATATAAACAAAATAAGACTGAAAATTTTGAAAAAAAAACCCAATATTTTTTACTCTCTATTATAAAACATATCCAATAAACAAATTTTAAAAAAATCAAAATTTCTTCATACATTTAGGCAAAAATGTATTCTACTACATGTCTTTGGTAAAAAAAAAAAATCCCAATAAGTGTATATTGATTGATTTGTGTGAAAGGTAAGGTGTTTACAAATGATGATAAATATACTGTAATTTTTATGGGTTTTGTAAAATAATTTTTTATAGTAATGGCGGTGATCAGCAACTTAGAGTGGGACTGTGATCATGTGGCAGGCAATCTGGTGCTAACTGATGCTGGCTGTGAACTGACTAACTGACAGTGACATCACCAGTGACACTAATACAGTGATAAGTGATAATACTATGTCACTGTACTAATAACACTAGCTGGGAAGGGTTAACATCTAAGGGCAATTAAAGGGTTAACTGTGTGCTTAGCAATGTGTAATGTGTGTAATGGGTGCTGATTTGTTTTTCTCCCTGCTTTGCACATCGCTACTACTACTTTTAATAAACTGTACCGTGATATGCTAAGCCAATCAGCAAGTCCTGGCCATAAATCAGTGGCTGGGACCTGTTGACTGAGTTGTGCTGTACTGAATGACAGCACAGATGGGGCGGCGAGACCACACCCCTACCTGGAAATGGAGCATAGCACATATACATGATATACCCTGCTACAGTATTTTTACATGAGGTGGTCCACAAGTGGTTAATATAGAATAGCCTCAACTTGACTGATGAAGGGATATATGACCTGGTGCTATATGAAGTACACTATCAAATTGCTAAAAGTTTGGGGTCCTAGATAAGTGTTCAGCTCATTAACCACTTGCCCTCCAGAGGATTTACCCCCCTTCCTGACCAGGCCATTTTTTGCTATACTGCACTGGGTTGCTTTACCTGACAATTGCGCAGTCATGCAACGCTTCACCCAAATGAAATATATGTCCTTTTTTCCCCACAAATGGAGCTTTCTTTCAGTAGTATCTGATCGCCTCTGTGTTTTTTATTTTTTTGCATTATAAACAAAAAAAGACCAACAATGTCGAAAAACCCCCCCAATATTTTTGAGTTTTTGCTTAAAAACATATCTAGTAAAAAAAAAAAAAATCAAATGTCATCATAAATGTAGGCCAAAATGTGTTTTGCTACATGTCTTTGCTAAAAAAAAATCCCAATACGTGTAAATAAATTGGTTTACGTAAAAGTTATAGCGTCTACAAATGGCAGTATATATACAGTTTTTTGCTTTTTTTAATATTAGATCAGCGACTTATAGTGAGACTGTAGGACTGCGGCAGGCATTCTGACACTGTTAGGGAACTGACTACACTGACAATGTACTAATGACACTGAGCAGGAAATGGTTAACATCTGGGCTGACCAAAGAGTTAACTGTGTGCTGTGTGTGTTTTACTGTGAGCTGTGTGCGTGTTTTACAGTGTCAGCATGCTGCTTTGTATTGCTCTGCTATGCAGAGCAATAGAAAGCAGCATGCTGGTGCTGACAGGAGAGAGATCTGTATTGTTTACACACAGACTTCTCCCCTGTTGCCGGGTGCCGGTGGGGAATCTCTGACCTGGTGATCGACAGCTGTAGCCGCCAATGGTGGTGTGGGTAGGCGCATGCCCCCACATAGAAATACAAAATCACGTATATATACATGATTTTGCGCAGCCCTGCCACCCTGTAGCAGTATTTCTGAGTTCTAGTTCCTGTACACCAAGGAACATGTCTCGTATACATTGTACCTTCTGATCATGTAGACCTCCGAAGGGGACATGATGATGATAGTGGAAAAGTGGTGTGCGCACTGTACTGTGCCAAATGGTTGGTGTAGAAGGGTCCTAAAGGGGTTTAGTTAAATAAAACCTAACTATACATGCTGCATACATGGCGCACATTTATGACAGTCCTTATACACACACAATGTGCTTCAATTACTGTGCCACAAGCAGAGGTCTAACAGATACGTACAACTCTCAGCATAATCTTTTTTTTTTAGAAATGGAAACTCTTCCAATATGTATGACTTTCAGTCTACCTTAATGGAGAGATTCACAAAATAGTTATTATTATTATTATTATTATACAGTATTTATAAAACGCCAATAGTTCACTCAGCGCTGTACATTACAAAGGGGACAGAACATGTGACAGAACAATACCAATACAATGCAAAACATGAGGGGATCGAGGGCCCTGCTCTTTCGAGCTTACAATCTAGGAGGGAGGGGGTAGTGGCACAGGAGGAGATAGCTGTGGGGGATGGAGTGGTAGGAAGAGTGGAGGAGGTCGGCAAGTTAGCAGGGGGTGGGGTTAGTGACTACTTAGCAACCAGAAACATTTGATACAATAAATACTTTGGTCCGAAATATGTCATGTAAAATATAGCAGTGCGATAGTCAGGTGCATGTCATTTAGGCAGAGTTCAATGGTTAGTAGTATGAAATATACATCAAATGTTATATGGTGCAGAGTTCAGGAGTTCATACCGCACAGAGTGCAGGGTTCAGTATTGCATAACATACAGGGTGCAGGGTTCAGAAGTGCAAAATCACACAAGGCTCAGGATTGCATGTAACATGGGGTGAATGGCTCTGGGGAGCATATTGCACAGGATTCAGTGCTCAGGAATAAGAAAAGAAAAGGGATATTTTGATATAGGGCCCCCCTTTTCTTATTGGACAGTGGCCGGGGGAATAGTTTCAAGTATCCCCACTGTATAGTTACAGTGGAAAAACTTCTAGAAGGTCAGAATGTAACAAGTTACTAACATTTATAGGTAAAGTTGATCCAGGGAATATCCGATTGCCTCTCGGGGGATAGGGAAGGAATTTTTTTCCCAGCAGGAGCAAATTGGATCATGCTTTGCTGGGTTTTTTTGTCTTTCTCTGGATCAACTGTGCCTATAGGATTATAACTTTTTTTTTTGTTGAACTGGATGAACTTTTGTCTTTTTTTTTAGCCAGACTAACTATGTAACTATGTCAGCAGGTTTTGAGTCCCCCCTTTCGGTATGAGGTTAAAGAAAAAAATGTTAAAGTTTCAAGCCCCTTGATAGCTATGCATAAAATGGGGAAGCTTCTAGAAAATGAAAGTTTTAAGCCCCCCCCCACTGCACCTGGGGCACTTGGGGGACACCTTAACCCTTTGAGGACCATAAGATTACGAAACGCCAAAATAATCAATTTTTTGTTTTTAAAGTTCGTACACTTCAGTTGCTGTAACTAAGCCATTTCATGAAATAATTGGCAAAAAGCTAGATCCATTTGTTGTTTGTTGATAAGAACTAATATTTTGACTCAAACCAAAAAAAAAAGAAAGAGTTTTAAGTTCTTAATCAGATGATACACGCAATTAAAAACATGGGACAAATACGTCCCTTGGTCCTCAAAGGGTTAAGGCAAACTGGCCAATCAAAAGAGGACTAGGAGGGATGAGAGGGCTATAAAAACGGGAGGGTTCAGATTATAGCAGAGCAGACACCTCGCCCCTTTTTGTTGTTGTGGCCAATTATTATTGGCGAGGTCACCTTTATTTAAAGGAGGACGAGTCAGTCAGTCTTGTCAATTGAGGTGAGATTGGATCAATAGATAGTATGGTTAATAAGTCGTCATTTTTAATATGTACAGCTTTAGTCGTAGTGACTAAGCTGGGGTTGTGTAGTGATACTTTAAGGAAAAATGTCTAACAAAAAATTAATATTGATTTAATATGTACAAATAAAGAGTTATTACAATAACTATATACTTATATTTATTCCAATAATAAAACGGCCGTGGCCACGTTATACCAAAAAATTAAAGTTGTATGTCTTTTTTATTGGTTAAAGAGTTAAAGCATACTGCCTACAGTCCTATGTGTGTTGCATGGAGTGTAGGGCTTTGGAGTACATATTGCACTGGGTACATGACTCAGGAGTGCAGAGTGAGGGACTGGTGTGGAGGAGCAGCTAGTACACACTACCAAAATCCCAGTTTTAAGTATTGCAGCAATGGTGGAAGAGAGGAGGAAGGTAGTACAGAATAAATGTCAGTTCTTTAGTACTAAGAATTCAGAGATTTTTTTTAGTATTGGTTTCCATCTTGGGGGTGCTGCAAGATGAACTGCTGACTTGGGACTGGTGCCGTTGTGGAAATCGCCTACCTCCCCTACCTTCTAGGATGCCTGACAGTGCATGGAGATTTCTACATCTGGGACCCTCGGAAAGGCCTGCTGCCATTTATAAACACAGCAGCCTGCAGAGGAAATCTTTCACTAACCTTTTTCTCTGTGGCTCTGACTGATGACATCATCTAATACAGAGCATGACAGAGAAGCGAGTAGTAGAAGACTACCTCTGCCAGCTTCTGTGCTTACAATAGCGGAGGCAGGCTGTCATAGTGCTGTCCTGAGAACAGGACCAGTGCCGGGAGGTGCTAGTATGATGTAGTGGTGCTTTCCAGTACAAAAAAAATCTTGAGTAGTTTGACAGTGCAAATGACAACTCGTTACAACAAACACCTATTCTGGATTCAGTAAACATTTGTGTAGGCTTGCTGTAACCACTAACATTCAGGGATCCCTTTATCATACTGCTGCTTTAGAGCAGTAAAAAATAAACACATTATTTCTTTACTAATTTGCATTATGCTCCACTAGCTATGGGATTCTGAAGCAAGCAGAGCACCACTAACCTCTTTATGACAACATAACACAAATAGGTGGTGGCAGGGTAGGTGGGCCTTAGTGCCCAGCCACCACATATATGTGTACGTAGGGCTACCAGGTTGAACATTCTCACTGCTCCCTCCTATTATACCAATTGAGCTGTTGCCAACAGCTCCCAGTTTCTTTTTGCAATTGGGAACCTTAGAGATAGGCTTACTGCTGTGACAGGAAGTCATAGTGATCACCTGATCAGGAAGCTGCATCAACCTTGAGGTGTCTGCTCCCCCTCTGCAGTAGGAATGTGTTACAATGAATATTACAAATAAGAGGGGAGCCTAGACCTTTCAAGGTCACATGATTAGATAGTCAAAGAGTTAGTCAGCAGGGTTATCCACACTTTGCCCTTCATTTTAAAAATGGTTAAAAAGAATGGAGGCGGTGTGAAGTAAACAATGCGGTATCGATAGTGGTAGAAGGGCAACCAAACTGATAAGAGGCATGGAGGAGCTCAGCTATGAGGAAAGATTAGAGGAACTGAATTTATTCTCTCTTGAGAAGAGGAGATTAAGGGGGGATATGATCAACATGTATAAATACATCAGTGGTTCATATAGTGAACTCGGTGTAGAGCTATTCACCTTGAGGTCATTACAGAGGACAAGGGGGCACTCTTTACGTCTGGAGGAAAAAAGATTTAATCTCCAAATATAGAAAGGCTTTTTCACAGTAAGAGCTGTAAAAATATGGAATAGACTCCCTCAAGGGCTAGTTCTGGCCAGCTCAGTAGATTGTTTTAAAAAAGGCCTGGATTGTTTCCTAGATACACATAATATAACTGGATACTAACATTCATAGGTAAAGTTTATTCAGGGAATAAGCGGTTGTCTCTTGGGGGATCAGGAAGGACTTTTTTCAAATTGGATCAAGCTTTATTGGGGGTTTTTTGGCTGAACTGGATGGACTAATGTCTTTTTTTCAGCCTGACTACCTACTAGCAACTCAATACAAAAGAACTTCTCTTTTTTTGTGGTAAATGCAATTAAGGAATTGAATTTGTTTACTAAAGAATTTACAAAGTTTTTGCACGCTGCTGACTATATTGTCTTCTCTTTACTACTTTGTGTATGCAGCAACTACATACTTATTTGCACAATTTCAATACTTATTTTAAATGACAGGGATGTCTGTCTTTCCATGCAAGGAAGAGGTACACTTGAAACAGGGAAGATGTTAAACAGGTAGGGATTGTGTGATTCACACCTGTAGTAAGACATAGCAGATACTAACACTCTCCAAACTGGAAGCAGCAGATTTCTGGCACACTGCATGTTCTTCTGATTCAGAAACGAATAATAATAATAGTAATCATAATCATAATAATAAAAATTTCCATGTGCTCAGCAAGTCTAAAACGGCTTCCACTGTATGGGCTTGTAAGAGCCAAGATTTCAAGGACTGACTAAAATGACCCTATTTAGGAGTCTTTATCGCGTTTGATTTTATTGAAACAGAATTAACTTTTTATTAAGATTAAATGTGAGTGACATTGCATGGGAAGGAGCCAGATCGAGAGCTGGCAGTTGTTGTGAAGTAGATTCCTATAAAACCCTTCCAACACCGATCAGTCATGATTTGCTGAAATATATTTGCAATACACTGCCCATATGCAGGGTCCTATAATGGCTCTGATTATTTTTAATTAGGTCACTTAGACCTAACGAGAGTCCAGGTTGTTTTAGGATGCAATTCTTTTCTAACAAACTGTATCTGCTTTGTATTTATTGTATCTAAGGCATCCCTGAAAATTTTGAAGGCAATATCTTTCAGTAAAAATAATAAAACAACTTCTGTTCACTATGCAGCCTATTTATAAAGATCTGGACAATTCCAAGTGTGTGGCAGTATAACACAGGTCATTTCTCCACCTGCCTGCAAAGATTCAAATACATAGAGAAAAATCAAAGCAAACTGTATAAAACTGGGTCTTTTGAACTCTTCTGGGATCCCATGGACCAGCTACTATAATAATTTTCAAAAAAGACGTAAATACAGTAGATGGGGTTATTGAAAAAAAGAAAGACAGAAGAAGACTGGAAATTTTGTGGATTGAATTTTTACCTCTTGTTATAAATTGGGGAATGGTAGATATGAGTAGTGACATTAATATAATTGCAAATTCTTTTTTTTAAATTTGCTTCTTATGTACCTTGATTAACTACTTATGAGTCAAAAGAACCACTGTACCAGATCACAGGGGTTATCAACTTTGCTGGTCTCCACACTTTACCCAGAACTTTTCCTGGAGCTCGGGGAGTATGGAAGTGCCTTGTGCCAGTCAGCATCAGATATTGGTGCTTTTAGGTTCAACCTGCCTGGAAGCACCTGTCCAGTGCTGAAGAATTGGGAACTGGCATCAGTGGGTGGCCACATGCTCTCTGGTCCTTTCAATATAGGGAAATCAGCTGGCATTTTGAACTAGGCTGAGGTGTTAAAGGGCATAGTATATATTATAAAATCTTAAAAAAAGATTTTAAAAAGTACCAACACTCAATTTCACTGTCCTTGTATAAACAGGCAAAACAGCCAAAAAAAGTAAAATGAAGTAAAAGTGGATAGTACTGAAATGATGAAAGAAGTGCTGGAAAAAAAGAGTTTTAGCTTTTTTTCTTTTTTTAAAAGAAAGTTGTAAAAGGTGATGTTGATTATAGGCTCAAATTTAGCATTCTGACCACCCGTAATAGGCATTTTTATCATATTTCTGTATGTATCTGCTTCATTTGATCAATTTGGCCACTATAGCCAGTAGGTGGCACTATACCCACCTTGGGAATAAAAAAAAACAGGCAATGTGGATGCAGTATTTTTGACCAGCATGATGATAATTTGACAAAAAGGTTATTGATCTTGTTAATTTTGTATTTTTTTCAGATATTGCCATAATGTTTGTAGAGCATTTTTTGTGCATTTGATAATATTCAGATCTATTTAAAAAAAAGAATTCAAATCAGTGTGCTACTCAATCCATGTTACAGAAAACTATCTGAGGTCTGATTGCATAGCCATATCACAATGGTCTGTGTCACCATGAATGGACTTAGGATCACATGTAAGATCTGATAAAATGACAATCCTTCATGAGAATGTTACTAGCTTTGTGCTGTTTGTACTTTTTAGATGACCAAACAAAAACTGCTTACAATAACACTAACACATACAGGTAGTTCCAATTAAAAAAAATGTTCTTGAGGCATAAAAATAAAGAACTTATCCAGATTGTTCCAGCATGCTAACAATTGTATTTTATTCAGAGCCACGGATACCTAAAGAGAAACTGTGGGAAAAATAAAATTACATATATGATGCAGTCTAACATTTGTATTAACAAAGCAGATTTTGATTGTTTTGATTCCCTTGTAGCATCATTTTATTACCCTTTGATCCTGCCAGTTGATCCAGACAAATCCATATTTTTTCTACTTTTTTCTTAACACTTTTCAAGCAGTTACAACAGCAATGCGTTTTTATTTTTTGGGGAAAAAAGTTTTAAACCATATGAATAAAAGCTGATCATTGTAAAATCACTGTCAGTGTTAAATGGCTTGTCCAACCCCTGTGAGTGCCACTTTTGTGGAAAACATAACAGATCTACTGGCAGGGTCAACAGATAAAAAACTGGGGAAGAAACAGGTGGAATGTAAAAACGACTATGTGAACACTAGGGACAGAATGCCTCGTAGTTTTTCATTTTACCAGTAGTTCCATTTCAAGTAGCTTCTGTAAATGGCAGTAAGGCACTGACTTGTAATTTTCTCCATGTAGGCACAGTTGAAGAGAAAGAATATCTTGCAATTTCATGACGCTTGTTCATTTTTTTTTATTATGAGCTAAGCTTGGATCTTGCCATATGCCCACTATTAGGGGTTTTGCCCATGGGTTTTCTATTATCTGTCTCTTCATCTCTTAAATTATTCTAAATAAATAGGGGTGATAGATGAATAGCATCTGCAAGATACAGAAAGTAGGAACCGTGTGCTGTTAGAATGTAACTCCAGTGCACTTAAGTTACATTATCAGTGGCTACCTGATGGATGCGAAAGATGCGATGGAGAACATGGCTACACTGGAAGAGGGCATACTGAGTGCTAAGATTGGTATACTGGTATTATTATACGGCATATTATATTATTATATTATACGGCAAATAGTCCTAACCGTCCCCCCCCACACACACATTTTAGTTCCTTTTTAAAGTGGTTCTAAAGGCTGAAGGTTTTTTACCTTCATGCATTCTATGTATGAAAATTAAATGCTGGCAGTGTGCATCTCCCCTTGTAGCCCCCCTAATACTTACCTAAACCCAATCTCAATCCAGTGATATGCTTGAGAGCAGCAGCTCTCCAAGGTCTCTCCCTCCTCATTGGCTGAGACCCAGCTGCTGTCAATCACTGAGGAGGGAGCAGGGGGGGGCAGGACTAAGCCATGCTCTGTGTGGCCCAGGAGCGAGCATGCACAAGTACCCCCTAGAGTAGGCAGCTCAGCAAGGGGGAGGGTCCAGAAGCGTCAGGGAGGGGACTTGAGAAGAGGAGGATTGGGGCTGCTCTGTGCAAAACCATTACACAGAGTGGGTAAGTATGATTTGTTTATTATTTTAAAGAAAAAAAAAACCCAAGCCTTTAGAACCACTTTAAAGTGGTTGTAAAGGCTCAAGGTTTTTTACCTTCATGCATTGTATTCAGTGATGCCCACAAGAGCATTGGTTCTCCAATGGGACTCTCACTACTGAATGGCTGAGGCAGCAGCTGGAGCCATTGGCTCCTGCTGCTGTCAATCACAGCCAGTAAGCCAATCAGGAGAGGGAGGGGGTGGGGCTGAGCCGCAGCTCTGTGTGTGAATTGACACTCAGAGTCGATGCTTAGGAGTGAATCTGCTTGGGTGCCCCCATAGCAAGCTGCTTGCTGTGAAGGCACCCAACAGGAGGAAGGTGCCTAGAGCACCGGCGGGGGGCCCTGAGAAGAGGAGGATCCAGGCTGCTCTGTGCAAAACCACTGCATTGAGCAGGTAAGTATAACATGTTTGTTATGTATTTATTTTTTTTTTTTAAACAAGACTTTAGTATCACTTTAAGTTTTCATGTTACTATAGCTTTGGCTACAGATATGTTTAGTGGATTACAAAGCATAGGGGTCAGGAGTAAATTGAAGTAAATGGTAAATTAGAACATTTAAAAATGTATTTTAATGTAAAAAATGTATTTTTATTGAAAGATTTTAGAAAGTTATTGTACTCAAAAACATAGTGCCTAATTTATTACAATAAAAACGAATTTACTGATAAAAATGTCACACTCTTAATGTTTCACATAAATGTAGGTTCTAATGCCTAAACAACACATCTGTGTTTATTTTGTGTCTAAAGCTCTGAATATAAATTCAGACTGGAAAATAGTAAGATTGCGAGTTCTACATAATATGCAAATGAATATATATTTTGCACTGAGTACTCAGTAGTTCAAGTAGCTCTCTTGCCTCTAAATAAAATCAATAATCCAATAAGAAAACCCACTAAACAACTTTTGCCCTCTGGTGTAAATCCTCTTATCTGCTTGGCAAGAAGTTTAATGTCATTGAAATGACTTTAGATAAACACAATTTAACCCACAATGGCTCCGCCAGTGGTGAAATCTGTTGGAGAAAATTAGGAAACAGACTACCCAATTTAAAGCTGTTGCGCATATTTCAGGACGACTTCATAATGGGGTTGCTTCACAGGGAATCAATTTCATCCAATAAATAACAAAAGAACCCCAACCTGCCTAATTGGGACATTAATTATCCTTACAGAGCTGACACTTTGCATGCAAGAGATGGGACAGTTTTCAAACTACACAATCTATTCCATCTTTCTTTTTGAAACCTCTCATTTTACTTTTGACACGAGACAAATGTTCTCTGTGCAATATAAAATCATCTGGCTCTGACTTTTTATTTTCATGTTTCATTTTTAAAAGTCTGAAAATGTCCACAAGGCATTAAGTTACAAGATTAGAACTTTGTGAAACTGTGCTCAAGTATCTTTCTAATTAGAGCAAAGAGGGGGTTTTTTTATTCCTTCTGCAGCTGACAGCAAAATATGATCATTAATTATTTTTTACTGTATTTTTTGTTAATTATTTTATTAAGTTTACTGTAAAAAGGAGCAAACTAAAATGTTTCTGTACCTATTAATTATTTAATTAAAATATATAACTGATGGTGTCCACTGGGGGCATAAGGACCCGGTATCCAATTTACATTATTTTAGACTAGTTTATAGAAATCAAGCCATTAACAATATTGATATTTAAAGGTGGTATAACAGGGAGATATATTTTCCAACACACAGCTGACTTTTTCCTGAAATTTTATAGATTTTAACATTTGTTGCTTATTTTACACAACATTGAATGTCACTAAAGAAAAATATCTAATAGTAAAATCATCCAGAATTTGGAATATGTCAGATTAAATTTCATTTAACACTTCTTAAATGTGAAAAAAGGAACCAAAAGCCGAAATTCTCTTTGTACCGAAACAAATTATCATAAGACACAGACAGTTTTGGTGCAACAACCTCATTAAGCAGAAATAATGATAACAGAAAACCTCTAGAGACATTTAGGGGGTTATTTACTAAAACTAGAGAGTGCAAAATCTGGTGCAACTTTGCATTGTAACCAATCAGCTTCCAGGTTTTGTTGCCAAAACATAATTGAACAAACTGAAGTTAGAAGCTGATTGGCTACCATGCACAGCTGTACCAGATTCTGAGTGCACCTGTTTTAATAAATATCCCCCATAATGTCTACAGAAGATCTAGCTGGCACTTTACACTGCTGCATGGCCATATGCTTTAGGTATTTGACTTGTTGGAAAAGGTCATCTTCTACCCCACTGTTCTAAATTCAAGTTCAGTGTCAGGATGTACACTGAAGACAGTTATTATATCCCATCAAGCGACTGTAGACCTAACCTGCCTTTAATCCCCCTGTGTATATAGCTAAGGTCACACAGATGGCAATAATCAGATGTTGAATAGGTGGAATGAAATGACACTATTGAGCTTATTTACTAAAGAAGTCGAGAATCTTTATTTATTTGATCTGATTTACTAAAGAAGTTGTGAATCATCACACAATAATTGTGTGAATGTCCACTGTAATTATCCTGTCATCTGAAAAGCAAATTTCTGTTCACTTTGACTAACCAATCATGTAAAAAAGAAAGAAGTGAACAGGAATTTGTTTTTCACATGATTGAATAATTATAGTAAATCGTCACACAATTTATTGAGTGAAGATCCTTAACTCCTTTAGTACATTAGCCTCTATTATATTATTATTCATTTAGTATTCAGTATATTACTATCCATTTTTCCCCAGCACAAAAAGCCTGTGTGGTGCATCATATAAAGATCTGGGTAACTGATAATCAAAAAGTTAGTTGTGCTTTTTATGACCAATATTATTTTAACAGTGCTTTTATTTTAAAACCTGTAATGGTGTCTTTATCCAAACATACACAACTGAAAAGCATATCTATCTATCTATCTATCTATCTATCTATCTATCTATCTATCTATCTATCTATCTATCTATCTATCTATCTAATTCCCTCAATTACACACACACACATATAGATAGATAGATAGATAGATAGATAGATAGATAGATAGATAGATAGATAGATAGACAGACACACATACATATATATATATATATATATATATATATATATATACATAAATGTATTTTATATATATATATATTTTTTTTTTTTTTTTAGATAGATAGCATATATATATAGATAGTGTGTATATATATATATATATATATATATTTATATATACTGTATGTATATATCTCATATATACTTTATATGTATGTTTTTAATGTATTTGTTTTTAATAGTATTGACATCCAGTATATTTTGCTCTGAGAATATTTGACAAGCTGTATGGATAATAGCTATGCTCTCAATATCAAATGATGCCTAATGAGCCTGTTAGAGTGTAATGTCACCAGTATAAGATACAGATGACAGTTGCAAGGTGACAAGTGCTGAATTTTGTAAGATTTGTAAACAGACTCCAAACAAACTTGTTTACCCTCTCCTGTCCTTCACAATTTCCAGTGCCTGCAGTCCCACCGGCCACTGCTGAGGGTTTAATAAAAAGTGAAACCAACAGTTTATCTGAGCACAGCAGGGTGAAAAAGCAGCTTAGAGGGGGGCTTTTGTCAGGCAATGATGAGACAATGTATCCATATGGAGAACAGAAGGAAGGCTGAATTCCGTGTAACCCAGGCCCCTCTGTTCTGAATGAGCAGTACAGTCAACGCTTGAGGGCAAAGGCTCTTTTAACATAACAACTGAGCAAAACAGGGTTGAGGGAGGGGGGCCTTGTTCTCATTACAAACCCAGATTCCGTGAATCATCTGTAGCATCTCCCAGATACTGAACGAAGTCACATAAGCTCTCTGGATGCAGCATACCCAGCTCTCCTGACTAATAACTTACCCAGCGGAGCTTTTGTCCCGATGCCATTTCAATCTGAAAAGCCTGCCCCTGGGTCTCTTCTGTAAAGACCAATAAAATAAAAAAAAAAATCTCTTCAGGGAATTAGTCTTTTGTAGTTTGTGCTTAGCTATCAAAATGACACGCAGTTCCGAAATATGTTGCTCTTGTGACACTTCCCAAGGGTGGGAACGATAACCTTTCACTATTTGACTAATAGATAGACTTTTCATGGTAATTTTAGTTTATCATTGTCCGAAGAAGACATGTTTTAGATGGATTTGTAATCTGTTCACTCCTTTGAATTGCAATTTTAATTTTATACATTATTTCCTCTTTGGGTTGGCTGTAGACAGGCAGATATCTTACCAAGTGGGGCAACATCTGCCTGTCTTTGAACGCACTACCACACAGCATGCACACATGAGGCGAATACTCATTCCCTTTTATCCATAGGAAAGGGAGCTATTTGTGTCCACACATGCAGATATTTTTAACAAACTAGCTAGGCAAGTCAGATGGACTAATTTTTACTTACTTTGTCAAAAGAGATACTTAAATTGGGTATGTCACCTGCAAGGATAACACCACATGGCCCTTAGACATGAGATTACATTTCAGCCAAGGAATCAAGAAGGTTGAGACAGTTCCAGCCAAAACATCTTGAAGGAGAAATTGAGTGACAGGCTAGAAAACTTTGTCCAATCACTACTATTTCTCTGGAAATAAGGGGTTGTCTGCAGCACATGAACTATACCTATCTCTTTCATAGACTTAACAGGAACATTCATGGGACCCAAGCCATTCTGTTTATGAATCTGGACCAAGTGACAATAGCAAACATGTAGATCTTTGTGTTGCATGTTCAAATGGACATCTAGAATCAGCTTTGATTATTCTGGTTTTGTCTTTGTTTACCTTCAACTATATTGTTTTTACCTTCCCTAAGAAGTGTGTCTGATAGCTATTCTATTTTGTGGGAGTTAATAACAATGAATCAACGAGGTTGTAAATCTGCCAGTATCCTGAATACATGTGTTATTCTAATCAACTCAGAGAGAATTAAGAGGACCAAAGAAAGAGTAGAAATTGATTACGGAACCTGCAGTTTTTTATTACTGCTAATGTGCCACTTATTAGTGGGTTGCTTGGTCTATTACAGGTTGGCTGCTTTGCAGAAAGACACATTCTAATGTATATCCATCAGAACCAAGTCTCACTTTTGATTGAAGGGATACAATTCAGATTTGCCTGTCAGTAAAGCTTGTTTGACTTATACACCTAATAGTTCTCCCAAGATGTTGCCATTGATTTTTTAAATTGGTCAGTTCTCTTTCTTTAGAAAATTATGGCAACTGAAATCCCTACCACTGCTGAACAGTATACCTCAAAGATAACCTGACTTTGGGGAAGATACAGTAATATACAGTGGCACTTGGTTTGATGTACTAAAGTAATAGAGACTGTTCATTCTGCAAAATGAATGTTCACTTTGAAAGTTTGTATTCAATTTGTAATGTGAATATTCACTTAGCTTAGGTGAAGCTCTATTTGCTTTGTATATCCAATCATGTGCAAGGGAAGATACTTTTTTGTACATCATTGAAATGAACACAGCTTCAGCTAAGTGAACATTCACTACGCTAAGTGAACAGTCCCTCTTAATTTTGTAGATCAGCTCCATTTTGTTTACCTTCTGTGCAAGCAATAATGACATGATAATCTTATTAAGTATTCTCTTTGCTTTATAAAAATACCCTTTATACTGTGTAACCAAAAGAATACCTTTTTTGGGAAAAGTTAACATTAAAATGAATTGTCTATTTTATTTCCATGTCTTATCAAAATTCAGTTTTTAGATCTATCACCATAGGGACTGTTTACAATTATAATAAATGGAGGATTCTGTGCCGTTTTAAAAGGCCTTCTGCTGACGGGGACAGTGAATATCAGTCACTGCTCATTCCTGTTTTATAGCCACAGTGATATGTCCTATGTGTGACGATACAGCTGTAAAAATGTGAGCAGCAGCCAGACTGAAAAGATGACCATTGGTCCACTAAAAGTCCTGAAAAGATATAATTCACTCCAACTTGTTCAAGGAACAAATGAGTTTAATTATTAGTTACAATCTTGTCAATAATTATCACCCCATCTGTGTGTAATAAATGGCCACATCTCCAAATCTGCATCATTATCTTTTAAGGACACCAATGGGTACATTAAAATACTGAAAGAGGCATTGATCTAGTTTAAAAAAAAAATCTTTGTTTCTAGACATACTTGCAAGAAATGTGCTGATGGATACCATTTATCTGTATTTTGCTGCATGATCTGAATATCTAGGAATTTTTAATTTGTAAACTAGATTTCTTTTTTTACATTTGCTATTCTGCCATTAGGGTTTAGACTCAGCATCTTTCATTAGGGTAATAGATAACGGCATTGATTCACACCAAGCAAATGATATATAGTAAACATAGCCAAATATAGCATCTGTATTTGCGTACCTCAATTTTTGGTTTTGCAGCTTTAATCCACATTTCAAGGTATCTTCCAAAGTGATATGTTACCTAAAAAATATCAAATGCCTAAACTGTTTTCATTAGTATAGGATAGGGAGTTGTTAATATTTCTCCACCTTTTGTAACAGGTGTCATCAGTAGACGTTTTCCCCTCTTTTTCTTTGTTGGTGTCAACTATGACATTTTGATTGGAAAGGATGATTTGAAGTTGGACTTTCTAGGCACAGAAACTCAGTACACAAAAAAAATAAAATTAATATTCCTTTATTAAACAACATATCATCTTGTTAAAAATGATATCTTATATAATGACATTGACACCATACACCTACAGCTGATATCCCGTAACCCACCAACCACATAAGAGGATGACGTTGGGCGTTGCCTACATCGTCTGAATATCCCGTACCCCTCTGAAGGATTACTCTTATCAACATCCCATGTCATCCTCTTATGTGGATATCAGCTGTAGGTGAATGGTGTCAATGTCATTATATAACATTTAATTTTTAACAAGATGATGTGTTGATTAATAAAGATATATTCATTTTATTTTTTGTGTACCGACTTTCTGTGCCTAGAAAGTCCATCTTCAAATCATCCTTTCCAATCATTTTACAATTAGGACATGGCACTGTATAACCCGTTGGAAGTGATCTCTTATCACCCGAGGGTCACTCCCACCCCTTTAATACAAACTATGACATTTTGGTTTTTCCATCACTTTCTATATTGGTGATAACTAGAGATGAGCGAATCGAACCTGGCGAAGTGGAATTCGTTTCGAATTTTAGGAAAAATTCGATTCGCACCGAATCCGAATATTAGCAAACTTCGGATGCGCGAATCAAATTTTTCCCGATCGGCCGATTTTCATCCCTTCTACAGCCGGCAAAAAGTGTCCCTGCAGAGAGCTCCGCTAATTCTGACAGTTCTCTGACAGTTCCTTCACATTTACAGCGGTTGAAACATTGTATCTATTTGTTTCCATTTAGGATACAGATGTTTTTATTCGGAAACAAATAGATACAATGTTTCAACCGCTGTAAATGTGAAGGAACTGTCAGAGAACTGTCAGAAATAGCGGAGCTCTCTGCAGATACACTTTTTGCTGGAATGGAATTCTTCTTCATCCTTATCCTACTTCTTCTTCTTCTTCTTCTTCTTCATCCTCATCCTTCTTCTTCTTCTTCTTCATCCTCATCCTACTTCTTCTTCTTCTTCTTCTTCTTCTTCTTCTTCATCCTCATCCTACTACTTCTTCTTCTTCTTCTTCTTCTTCTTCTTCTTCTTCATCCTCATCCTACTTCTTCTTCTTCTTCTTCTTCATCCTCATTCTTCTTCTTCTTCTTCTTCTTCATCCTCATCCTACTTCTTCTTCTTCTTCTTCTTCATCCTCATCCTACTTCTTCTTCTTCTTCTTCTTCTTCTTCATCATCCTCATCCTACTTCTTCTTCTTCCTCATCCTACTTCTTCTTCTTCTTCTTCTTCTTCTTCTTCTTCTACTACTTCTTCTTCTTCTTCTTCTTCTTCTTCCTCATCCTACTTCTTCTTCTTCTTCTTCTTCTTCTACTACTTCTTCTTCTTCTTCTTCTTCTTCATCCTCATCCTACTTCTTCTTCTTCTTTTCATTCTTCTTCTTTTCATTCTTCTTCTTCTTTTCATTCTTCTTCTTCTTCTTTTCATTCTTCTTCTTCTTCTTTTCATTCTTCTTTTCATTCTTCTTCTTCTTCTTTTCATTCTTCTTCTTCTTCTTTTCATTCTTCTTCTTTTCATTCTTCTTCTTCTTCTTTTCATTCTTCTTCTTCTTCTTTTCATTCTTCTTTTCATTCTTCTTCTTTTCATTCTTCTTTTCATTCTTCTTTTCATTCTTCTTCTTCTTCTTTTCATTCTTCTTCTTCTTCTTTTCATTCTTCTTTTCATTCTTCTTCTTTTCATTCTTCTTCTTCTTCTTTTCATTCTTCTTCTTTTCATTCTTCTTCTTCTTCTTTTCATTCTTCTTTTCATTCTTCTTCTTCTTCTTTTCATTCTTCTTCTTCTTCTTTTCATTCTTCTTCTTTTCATTCTTCTTCTTCTTCTTTTCATTCTTCTTTTCATTCTTCTTCTTCTTCTTTTCATTCTTCTTCTTCTTCTTTTCATTCTTCTTTTCATTCTTCTTCTTCTTCTTTTCATTCTTCTTCTTTTCATTCTTCTTCTTCTTCTTTTCATTCTTCTTTTCATTCTTCTTCTTCTTCTTTTCATTCTTCTTCTTCTTCTTTTCATTCTTCTTCTTTTCATTCTTCTTCTTCTTCTTTTCATTCTTCTTTTCATTCTTCTTCTTCTTCTTTTCATTCTTCTTCTTCTTCTTTTCATTCTTCTTTTTCTTCTTTTCATTCTTCTTTTCATTCTTCTTCTTCTTCTTTTCATTCTTCTTCTTCTTCTTCATCTTCTTCGTCGTGCCCCGTGACTGCCCTAATGAGTGAAGTGTGCGGTGATTCTAAGATCGACGGCACTCATCTGCATGTCATACTGACTGACAGTATTATTTCTCTTCCCCAGCAGACTCCAAGGGCATTTAAATTAAAGGTACAGTGTTCTGCACTAATATAAAGGCTCTCTGAAGCCTAGAAACCCTTTTAATAAGTTAAATTTGCGGCGAATAAATTCGCATCGAATCAAATTTCTTCCGCAAATTCGGCGAATCAGCCGAATCGAATTTTTGAATAATTCGCTCATCTCTAGTGATAACTGTCACCAAAAAATATGAATATCCTTTGTTGAGACATAGAAAGCAGAACCCCCCCCCCAAAAAAAAAAAACAGATAATACTTAGAAAGGGTTTTACTCTAGAAAGGGGTTTTATCTAAAATCCCCTGCACATTACAGCTCATACAGAGAGAGAGAGACAAGCAGCACAAGCAGCCAATCACTAGTGCTGCAGTGTTCATGTGCTAACAAGGAACACACTGGTAGGAGGAGATACTTGAGTAACTGAGAGAGGAGCTCATCAGCTTGCTGGTTCTCCTTTAACCTGTCTTTGTGTATGTTGTAGGACTGGATAAGCAAAAATGCAAATCTTTTGGCAAGTAAAACAGCTCTCATGTATGTATTTCATCTATGTACTCAGCTGTGGTTTAGTTTTATTTAATATTTAGATTTTAAGTAGTTTTTAAATATCTGCAACAGCTACTGAAGACTTTTCCTGCATTCAGGCGGGCAGCACAGTGGCTAAATGATTAGCACTTCCGCCTGGCAGTACTAGGGTTGTTGGTTTGAATCCCAACCACAGCACCTCCTGCCTGGAGTTTGCATGTTCTCCCTGTGCCTGTGTGGGTTTCCTCCAGGTACTCCAGTTTCCTCCCACACTCCAAATACATGCTGGTGGGTTAATTGGATCCTGTCTAAATTGGCTCTAGTATATGTATGTATGAATGTGAGTTAAGGACCTTAGATTGTGTGCCCCTTGAGGGTTGGAGACTAATGTGAATGTACAATATAAATGTAAAGTGCTGTGTAAATTGACAGCGCTATTTAAATACCTGAAATAAATAAATCAATTCAGACACTAATTATTGCCCATAGTTCCCCCTGCTTAGCCAACACATACACAATTATTGGCAGAAATGGGTCTGATTTATCATGCTAAGATTCTACTTCCTGCTTTCTAAAAATGGCCTCTTAAGCAATATGATCACATGGTATACTATTACTTGATTCATCAAATAATCAAGTGATATTACAGATAAACCTCTGTATGTTATTTTCTCTATGTAAATGCATACAAAGAAAACTTTCCTCCTCAAAATTAGAGCAGTACTAAACTCCAAAGCAAACATTTATTATATTGTAGTTTACCAGTTCTTAGATGCGATGGCTGCATTCGTTTTCTTTTTTAGGATTTCTTTCTTTTATTTTCACCTGTTGATCCAGCCAGTAAGTAGGTTGTTGTTCAACAGAAAAGGCTATGCTGCTGATGTAGCAGTTTGAAGGATGAGACAAGCCATTTACAATGATCATCTTTTTTATTTAGGCAAAGAAACAAAACTGTTTGAATGGGCTTTTTAATGTGGCTTACAGGACAACATAAAAAAATGCACAGATCCTTAGAATAACAGCTTTGAGGGTGCCTTAAACCTGCCCATGAAGCTGCACATGCAGTATGAAGGACTCCTTTAAACACTTGCCCTCCAGAAGATTTACTCCCCTTCATGACCAGGCCATTTTTTTCTGTTCAGCACTGTGCTATTTCAACTGGTAAATGTGTGGTCATGCAATGCTGTACCCAAATGAAATGTATGTCCTTTTTTTCAAACAAATAGAGCTTTCTTTTGGTGGTATTTGGTCACCTCTGCAGTTTTTTACTTTTTGCTCTATAAACAAAAAAAACCCGAAAATTTTGAAAAAACCCCGATTTTTTTTTCGGTTATAAAAAATATCTAATAAACTCAAAGTTAGTTATAAATTTAGGCCTAAATATATTCTGCTACATGTCTTTGGTAAAAAAAAAAATCTCAATACATGTATATTAATTGGTTTGTGTAAAAGTTATAGTGTCTACAAACTATGGTATATATATTGGAATTTACGTAGATTTTACATTCTGACTGCCTATCACATTTCTTGAGGTGCTAAAATAACAGGGCAGTACAACCCCCCCAAATGACCCCTTTTTGGAAAGTAGATACCCCAAGGATTTTGCAAAGAGGCATGTTGAGTCCTTGAAACATTTTATTTTTTGCCACAAATTTTTTGAATTACTTTTTTTTTTACAAAAGTTGTCACTTTAATGATATATTGCTCATCATGCCATGTTTATATGTGGAATAACACCCCAAAACAAATTCTTCTACTTCTCCCGAGTATGCGGATACCACATGTAAGAGACTTTTTGACAGCCTAGCTACATACAGGCCCCCAAAATCCAATGATCACCTCCAGGCTTTCAAAAAATATTTCCTCATATCACTTCCTCACTACCTATCACAGTTTTGGAGGCTCTAAAATGCCAGGTTAGTACAAACACCCCCCCAAATGACCCCTTTTAGGAAAGTAGACACCCCAAGGAATTTGATAAGAGGCATGGTGAGTATTTTACAGATATCATTTTTGTCACAGGGTTTTGAAAAAGAAAAAAATATATTTTTGTTTTCTTTCTTCATTTTCCAAAAACACGTGGCAACAAATGAGATCAGTAAAATACTCACCATGCCTCTTAGCAAATACCTTGGAGTGTCGACATTTGGAGGGGTTGCTTCTACTATCCTGGCATTTCAGGGCCAACATTAGAAGCTTATGCCACACATCACCCACTGTTGAAGACCAAGCCTTTTCTGACACTTTTTGTTCACATGAAAAAACTGTTTTTTTTTGCTAGAAAATTACTTTGAACCCCCAAAGCAGAGGCCCTAGAAAATAAAATGGTGGGTGTTGAAATATTTTATGTCGCACAGTATTTGTGCAGCAATTTTTCAAGCGCAAATCTTTTTGGAAAAATAAACTTTTTAGAATTTTAATGCACAAAAACACAATATATTGACCAATTTTTTGATAAAATATAAAAGATAATCTGAGTAAATAGATACCAAACATGACATGCTTTAAAATTGTGCATGCCAGTGCAATCGCAACAAAATACATACATTTTTATTATCAATAGGCGATGCTTTAAAAGCCTTTACAGTTCACCAATTTATATTTACACTGGAGGTCTAGTGCTAGAATTATTGCCCTCGATCTGACGTTTATGGTGATACCTCACATGCATGGTACAACCACTGTTTATATACTGTCAAGGGGTCAACGGTTGCTTGCGCAGGTACGCGCATGCAGGGGGGCAAGGGTGCTTTTTTTTAATAATTATTATTATTATTTTTACACTGTCCCTTTCTTTTTTTTTTTATCACTTTTATTGCTATCACAGGGAATGTAAATATCCCCTCTGATTGCAATAGGCATTGACAGGTATTCTTTTTTGAGAAATCTGGGGTCTATTAGACTCTAGATTTCTCCTCTGCCCTTACATCATCTGATCTCACCAAGATCGGTGTGATCAGATGTTTTCCCAATTTACAAATGGCGCTGTTTATATCCTGCGAAACTGAAGTGATGAAATGCTTGTAGCATCCTACTTCTTAGACTATAGAGATGTTTGGAGTCATTCTGGTCTCTGATCAGCTCTCTAGTCAGCCAGCGGATCTTTCAGCTGCATTCTCGGATTCCCCTGTGGGACAGGAGAGCCCAAGAAAACTGTGGAAGGCAGCAGGAGGGGGATGTCCAGGAGGGGGGGGGGTGTCCCTTCCCGCTGCTCGTAAAAACAATTCATCAGCTAATTGGCCACTAGAATTGATTGAAAATTAAAGCTGACCACCAGCTGAAAAGAGCTATACCAGCAGCAGGCATCATCCTGGTATAACCACAACCAAATTCGGCAACATACCAGTACATTGCTGGTCCATGTTGGGCATATATGTAACAGCAGAGAACACGGGCATATGATGAATTGGGTCTGTGGACCAATATGACCGCAATTAATTTTTTTTTGTAATGTCCATGTTGAATGTAAGGCACAAAAAAGTTTTAAGTTCAGAAACTGTGATAGATTTCCATGCGAATTGTACGGCAAGAGCTGAATTTTGGTTGGTGGTGATGTATTGCTATGCGTGTAAATTGCCTTAGGCCACAATCAATTGGTACAAATGTTCTATGAAAAACAGTAGAAGGGCTAATTACTAGTGCTGGCAGCGAATGGGGCCGATTCTGCTAACACTGCTTTTTTGGGGGACGCTATACAAAGGAGGCACTAGTATAGTTCTGTTCATGATCATTATATTAATTTGTACAAACATTATACTAGTAATGGCGGTGTTCAGCAACCTATAGGGTGAGTGCAATAGTGTGCGGGCAATCTAATGCTAGCTGACCCTGGCTGGGAGGGCACTTACTGACCCTGATGTTATCTGATGTCGCTAGTGGCAGGAATGCAGTGATCAGTGAAAAATTCTCTATACTGTCACTGTACTAATGGCACTGGCTGGGTGATGGGGCAATCAAAGGGTTCCTAGATTGTAAGCTCCAAGGAGCAGAGCCCTCCTATCCCTCTTGTATTGAACTGTATTGTTGCTGTATTGTCTCCCATTCTATTGTAAAGCGCTGAGCAAACTGTTGGCGCTATATAAATCCTGTATAATAATAATAATAGGGGCAATCAAAGGGTTAAATGTGCTAATCTACGTGTGTGTTTAAAGTGAAGTGCTTTTACTCGGTGACATGTTCTCCTTTCTCTCTATGGACCGGTGGGGGGGGGGGAAGCGTGAGGTGCAGACACGTTCACACACCAAAACAGAAAGCAACGCAAGATTATGAGCTGCTGATTGCCCACAAAATGCGGGTAAGCGGTTGGCAAGTAAAAAAAACCCTGTAAAAATATATTTTTAAAATTTCTCAATATGGCATTTCTTAATTAATTTTTTTTAACATTTATTCAATTTTTTTAAATACTTTTATCAGAATAGTACAATGTTGCCATAGTAACATTGTTTGTACTACTGTGGGTGTGGGTGTGTGTGTGGGGTGGTGATCAGGGATTTTTTTTTTTTTTTACACTTTGCTTTGCAGGAAAAATAAAGATTGTTTCTTCTGCAATGCAGAGCTTGCTGTCATGAACCTAACTCATTCATGAACTGTCATCAATGAGTAAAGTTTTTGACAGCTCAAGATAGTGATCTGTAATTGGCTGGAGCTGGTCACATGGTACAAGGCCAATCAGAGCTCACTAGGAAGAGAAGCAGAGCTGTTATGAATGAGATTGATTCATAGCTGCTTTGCTTATATTGTGATCATGTGACCGCATAGTGATCACCGTTCACTGGACACAGTAGTCGTGGTGGGGGAGCGCTGCACGCCCCTGTGTTAGTACAGCCAGAGTGACGTCGCTTTGCCTGTAGCTGCTGCCTGGCCGTAGTACACTGCGGGCTGGCTGGAAGCAGTTAAAAGTGATATTTTGTATTTACAAACAGCAGCCAGAGAACTGTCATTTGGCTGCTGTGGCCACTATACCTCAAAATCACTGTTTCTGGTTGTAAACAAAGTGGTGGGGATCCCGGGTAATATCTTTGCTCCCCCTTGCAAGGTACTTTCCCAATGTTGAGGGCATGTGGTCTAGTATGTTTCAAGGGACCCCCCTTGTTCCATGACAGACAGTCTGCATGCCTGGATAAGAGTCTTCTTTGTATTTTTAAGGGAACCCCAGGCCATGTCTTCTCTTAAAGGGAAAGAACACTATTTACAAAAATTTTTCAAAAAATGAATGGGGTCCCTTTCAACATTCAGAAAAGACCCATATCCAGGCTTGTAGTCTAGCTGTTCAGGAAAAGGACCCTCAACATTGGGGCAGTACCTTTTAAGGGGGAGCAATGACATCACCCAGGATCCCCACCGACTTATTTAGGAGGATACCTTGCAAGGGTGGCTGCAACACACTTTGTCTCCATTTTTATTAATCTTTTCAGGCAATTTCGAAGGCAACAATACAAATATTTAAATCCTTTAATTAGCAAGTTTAGGGATGCTTCAAAGCTGTACATGGTTGTATGGAACTGAACAGTTTTCCCAGACTCAGTGTCAGTATATGCTGCCTGCACATATTTGGCTGTGGAATACATTTTTCCTTTATAATTACCTTGGCTCATATACAGCAGCAGCACTCCAGTCTGATTCATTTCAGTTTAACCGCTTGCCGCCCTGCCACTGTGTATATACGTGTGCAGGGCGGCAGTGGAGCGCAAAACCACGTTTAAAAACGGGTTCCGCGCTCCCGACACTTTCGCCGGCAGGGGGCGCGCGCGCGCGCTCCCGCCGACCAGCGGGTGACACTATTTGATCCAGGAGGGATCAATCATTAGATTTCAGCTAGTGATTTCTGGCTGAAATCACATGATCGGTCCCTGTCCTATCCTGTCCTGTGTTGACATACACAGGGCAGGATATGATGTCATTCTTCTCTGCCTGGACACATTCCGTTCCAGACAGAGAAGAAGACATCCAAAAAGTGAGTACACAAGCACTACACTACAGTTAGAACACTCTAGGACACATTTAACCCGCTGATCGCCCCCCCCCTCCAGTTAACCCTTCACTGCCCTGTCACCAGTGTTACTGATCAGTGAAGCGATTTTTACTGATCAGTGTCGCTGGCGACTTCCGATAGAGTTAGCGCCCCTCCCAGATAGCGCCAGATTGCCCGCCAGTACACCAGTAATCCCGTTTAACCCCCTGATCGCCCCCCCCTCCATTTAACCCCTTCACTGCCCTGTCACCCAGTGTCACTGATCAGTGAACCAATTTTTACTGATCACTGTATCAGTGTCGCTGGCGACTTCCGATAGAGTTAGCGCCCCTCCCAGATAGCGCCAGTTTGCCCGCCAGTACACCAGTAATCCCGTTTAACCCCTTGATCGCCCCCCCCCCTCCAGTTAACCCCTTCACTGCCCTGTCACCCAGTGTCACTGATCAGTGAACCAATTTTTACAGATCACTGTATCAGTGTCGCTGGCGACTTCCGATAGAGTTAGCGCCCCTCCCAGATAGCGCCAGATTGCCCGCCAGTACACCAGTAATCCCGTTTAACCCCTTGATCGCCCCCCCTCCAGTTAAACCCTTCACTGCCCTGTCACCAGTGTCACTGATCAGTGAACCAATTTTTACTGATCACTGTATCAGTGTCGCTGGCGACTTCCGATAGAGTTAGCGCCCCTCCCAGATAGCGCCAGATTGCCCGCCAGTACACCAGTAATCCCGTTTAACCCCTTGATTGCCCCCCCCCCCAGTTAAACCCTTCACTGCCCTGTCACCCAGTGTCACTGATCAGTGAACCAATTTTTACTGATCACTGTATCAGTGTCGCTGGCGACTTCCGATAGAGTTAGCGCCCCTCCCAGATAGCGCCAGTTTGCCCGCCAGTACACCAGTAATCCTGTTTAACCCCTTGATCGCCCCCCCCCCCAGTTAACCCCTGCACTGCCCTGTCACCAGTGTCACTGATCAGTGAACCAATTTTTACTGATCACTGTATCAGTGTCGCTGGCGACTTCCGATAGTGTTAGCGCCCCTCCTAGATAGCGCCAGTTTGCCCGCTAATGCACGGGATTTTTTTTACCAAAAACATGTAGCAGAATACATTTTGGCTTAAATTTATGACTAACTTTGAGTTTACGATATATTTTTTATAGCTGAAAGTAGAAAATATTGTTTTTTTTCAAAATTTTTGTGTTTTTTTTGTTTATAGAGCAAAAAATAAAAAGCGCACAGGTGATCAAATACCACCAAAAGAAAGCTCTATTTGTGTGAAAAAAAGGACGTAATTTTCGTTTGGGTGCAGCATTGCATGACCGCGCAATTATCATTTGAGTTAGTGCAGCGCTGTATAGCAAAAAAAGGCATAAATTACAGTATCTATACCATAGTTTGTAGACGCTATAACTTTCACACAAAGCAATCAATATACACTTATTGGGATTTTTTTTACCAAAAACATGTAGCAGAATACATTTTGGCTTAAATTTATGACTAACTTTGAGTTTACGATATATTTTTTATAGCTGAAAGTAGAAAATATTGTTTTTTTTCAAAATTTTTGTGGTTTTTTTGTTTATAGCGCAAAAAATAAAAAGCGCACAGGTGATCAAATACCACCAAAAGAAAGCTCTATTTGTGTGAAAAAAAGGACGTAATTTTCGTTTGGGTGCAGCATTGCATGACCGCGCAATTATCATTTGAGTTAGTGCAGCGCTGTATAGCAAAAAAAGGCATAAATTACAGTATCTATACCATAGTTTGTAGACGCTATAACTTTCACACAAAGCAATCAATATACACTTATTGGGATTTTTTTTACCAAAAACATGTAGCAGAATACATTTTGGCTTAAATTTATGACTAACTTTGAGTTTACGATATATTTTTTATAGCTGAAAGTAGAAAATATTGTTTTTTTTCAAAATTTTCGTGGTTTTTTTGTTTATAGCGCAAAAAATAAAAAGTGCACAGGTGATCAAATACCACCAAAAGAAAGCTCTATTTGTGTGGAAAAAAAGGACGTAAATTTTGTTTGGGTATAGCATTGCATGACCGCGCAATTATCATTTGAATTAGTGCAGCGCCAAACAGCAAAAAAAGGCCTGGTCATTAAGGGGGGTAAATCCTCTGGGGCTCAAGTGGTTAAATGTAGTTAAATAAAATTTTAAAAATGGCAAAGCCTTCCCCTTACAAAGAAACCTTGTTCCAATGTTGAGGAGGGCCTTTTACCCTCCACATGTACCTCAAAAAGGAGATGGGCCAGTCTAGGGAGACTTATGGAAGCATCTAGAATCCTCATTTATAATAAGATGGCAACCAGATATTCGTCCCTTTCCTGGGGAACGTGTAAGGAATACATTAAGACTAGGGTAATTTGCAAGGGTGGGAGGTTTTGCCACTCACCCTTGCAATGTACCTACCAAGGCATGGCACGTGCCCTGTATAGTACAGGAAGAGGGGGGGGTGCTCACTGCTCTTCCTGGCCACCCAGGCCACATGCCTAGATAAGGGTCTGGTTGGAAAATTAGTGGGAACCCACTATAAATGTGTACTAAAACTTAATTTAAAAAAAATTGACCCTGGGATTAAACTTTAGATTTTATGGTAATAGGCCCGTTTTGACCATCAATTAGAGATTGGCCATTAATTAGGACTGTCCCAATTTAGGCTATCCCTGTAACTGCTGATGAAAAATGTTTCTGCTGCTGGCCAATTTTTATCAAACTCTCATTAAGAATTAAGAGATAGCAGAGATAGCAGATGATACAATAGTGTAAAATTTGCCAACAGCAGGAAATGTTTAATGAGTAAGGCCTAATTTACAATAGACAAAGAACACAGATGGGGGTTTTACTACAGAAATCAAGATACTGTAGAGGATATGACAGCAGAAAATTTGCTCGCAGCAGGGTAGTTTTAATCAGGAATATTAGGCCTAACTAATATATGCCTAACTTTTATTCTTGCTGTGGCGATAAGGGGTTCTGTGAATGTAAGTGATATAGTGAGAGGTGGTTTAAATGCACACTATTCGTATTTTTTCTTTTCCTTTTGAAACCATGCAGCACATGCTGTAAGCAAAAGGCAGCTCCAATAACAGCAGCTCAGTAACAAGTGAATGCTGCACTTTGAGCACCACAAATGAAGCCTTGTGGCAAAAAAAAACTGTTGAACCTAAAAAAGGCCCTATCAACACACGCTAAAACTCTAAATATCCTCAAAAGAACTAAAAACCCAAAAAGTGTATGCTCAGAAATAAACCACACAGAAGGGAAGCCTTGGTTCAATGAAAAAAACAAGACAAAGCAAACAAAAAAAACATTTGAACCTAAAAAAAGGACTTTTCAACATACAAAAACTAATAACATAACAAAACCCCCAATATTGGTATTTTTAAGCCAGCTGACCAAACAGTGAATTATGGTTGCAAAGAATTTGGCCTGGTGAATTTCCTCATAAATTAGCTGGGATTCCAGATTTCTAACATTTAGGATTTGCCTAAAACCCATGGTAGTGCAGCACCTGAACTTCAACACTAGCGGTTGGTGGGAGACACAAAAAGAGTTCCAGTTCCATCTTTCCAGCAAGTTCTGGGTAACTATTGTTTCCCCTTTGAAAGAAATCTTGGCTACTTAAAGTCAGAAAAACATAGTCTTCAGTATTGACTGATAGCCCAAAGACTTTGAACTACTACCTGCGATTCTTCTTCCATTCAGGATTACAGTTCGTATACCTTTCCTTTCTTTATGGATCAAATAAGGTCATGAATATTTGTAGTTTACAAATTTCCCCTAAAACACATATTGCAATGAGCAACACATTAATCAATAAAAATGTTTCCCTACATGCCCTGTTCTTGCAGGTTAAATTGTACAACATAAGCGTTCATCAGCAGTAGTCATCCTGGTAGACATAGTTTCATATAAGAGTAGTCATTTTTATTTCTCAGCTAAGTTTTGAAATAATAGATGTTCTAATTATTTATCAGTTCACTGGGATTTATATAGCTATCTATAAATGCAACCCTTGCCAACCGGAAATAAAATGTAGCTTATTCCAATACACTATTAAACATTTGTTTGCGTCTGTGTCTGCATCTGCATGGATCAATGCTGTATACTTTCTGGATTTTCTTTAAGGGACAATCACTGGAGCTACTTGGGTTGCACTATGCATTAAGGGAACTCTTCAAACTAGTTGTTGAGAAGTGCAAGGGTTAAGTACTTGTCACTAGCATTAACATGGCATTTGGACTTAACCTAATGAGATGCACAATCCACCTCAGAGCCTTTTAGTTGACTTCAATACTCAAGATAAGCGAATATTTTAATGCTGACACAGAAGGGATGGCAATTCTATTATGCCTGGGGACATTCTGTCCATATATATTGTAGCACAACAGTAATAATCAAGGGATTATGACAGCATTCACCATTTCTACACAATGATATATAACCAATAAGGTGACCAAGGAAATATGCCTTGCATTGTGAAGGCTCGGAGACTAGGCTGCCTGAATAGCTCTGACTTATGAAATGGATTCTTGGCCTTTAAAGGCTTTTTTATTGTTAATGAAAAGGGGCAGCAGGATATGATATGCAGAATCTTTCCTGTGTCAAGATGGATAAAGACATCTCCCATAATGTGGCTATAGAATTATACATTAATTCACGCTGGTTCGAGGACACAGGGCTTCAAAAATCAAATAAGTCGAGGAACACAGTCTAAGAGATGGCTTTTAATAAGAAGCCTTGTGAATATTGTGTAATGTAGTAAATTTACATAGCAATACAATGAACAAGTAAAGTGTTTAACCAAATAAACTCAATTCTTTATAGATGGCATGCTAAAACTCCCGACACATTGGTAATTTGGCGACAACTACAAGTTTTGTAATGTTAAATGACAAAATCACAAATAGCAGCAAACACAAACAATTGAAGGGAAAGACGAAAATGTTTATCCAAGCATACAAACATTGTATTCCTTTCCAAACCCCAATTTACTAGAGGTTTCACTATTGAAGGTATCCTACAGCTATATAAAACTTGCCAGTTCATTTGATTTGTTTTTTTTCCCTCATGTAAACCTATGAGATTGAAAAAAACACAATGTCAGGATACTGAAATCCAGTAAACAGAACGTGATTTTAGTTTTACTGCAGAGAATATTTTTTTTATACTTATATCTGAAGGAAACTATGATAGACGGATTCATTTAACATTTACGACTATTTAAAATAACATTTGACTATATATTATGAATAACACTAGTCGATGTTGGTGGGTGATGGTGTAGCTCACCCTACTTGGTGAAAATGTAATCTCAATATTTTTCTAATGTGGAGACATGAGTTAAAGCGGAAAAAAAAACCTTAAGAAAGGTTTTGAACAACTCTTCTGCTACAAGACTCTTTCTCCTAGCAATTTTGTATTTGTGTTCACTGCCTGTGGTGCATGTCGGTGCAGTGTTCGCTCTTGCTCCAGTCCTGAAAATAAAGCAGAGCAATAGTATGATGTAACTCCACCAATCACAAATGACTACCCAACGTCAATGCTCTTCATGCTGCAATTCCACTTTAAGACTGTGCAAAATGGCTACCAAACCTCATATAGGAAATGGTTAGACTTTTTATAATAGTATGAGGACAGCTAAAAGCACTTCTTCCATGTTACTTGCCTCAAATCTCTGTTAAAGTTATCCCTAATGCAAAATAATAATACAAGATTACAAGGAGATTAAAAATCACCCAGGATCTTGTAAAGCTGATTTAAAATTGACAGAGTTGCAAATGTTTGAATTGAGAACAGATCATTTTCAATTCACAATTTAGGGTTTAACTTCCTTGTTTGGGGAAAGCCATATTCACTTCAATCAGCATATCATATGCAAGAATTTTTAAATTTCCTGTCACATTATTGGATATTTTCAAAGTGAACACGACTAAATGAATATTCGCTATCCGTAAGCCGGTCATGGAAGGTTTGAATATCGCCTGGTTCAGCAGAAAACTGTCCGAGATTCGAACCGTGTATGGGCAGGCTGAATGTACCCAAGTTGATTGATTGATCAGCTTGGGTACAACCAGCCTGCCGGATTTTACATGCGATTATCGCCAGCAGCTATTATAGCCACTAACAATAGTCACTGTGTTGCCCTGGCTGTGACTGCTTCCTCTACCCCCCCCCCCCCCACTGAGAAAACACATGGGCTTGGTGAGAGGGATTCCCCTGTCACTAATTGTGTTGATGGGGAGTTGAGTGAATTTCTTTCCTGCGACCCAAGGTTGCAGGAAAGAAATTCGTTCCATCTGTGGCCTGCCTTAGTGAACATTCTCTACTCCTTCAGTAAATCAAACACAAAAAGTCCACAGATAGGGATTAATTTACTAAAGCATGATCACTTTCAATGTGAATGTTCACTTACAAATCTTACATGAAAGAAGATGAAAAAGCAAATAGGATTTTTGTTTGCATGTGAATAAATTATTAATGTGAACATACTGTGCTTGATGTACTAAAGAAAAATAGGCCATGCACTCTGCAAGTACAGTTATACTTATTTTCCCCACAGCTTAGTAAATGTGGTGAATCTTTGTAAAGAATTCCCAATCAGGTGCAAGCAAATTAAAAATAAATAAATAAATAGCATTTTTTCCTTGCACATGATTAGCTGATGGAAACCAGCAGAGCTTTACCACATTTACTAACCTCTGGAGAAAATTACTACATTTGCACTTGCAGGCTGTTTGCCTTTAGTAAATCAACTCCATTTCTCCTAAGAAAACTAAGTTAGGTTACAATTCACTTTTCTTTGTTACCAGTGAGCGCTAAAGCAGCTAACACAAAAAATGAACCCCTTCATCCACAAATTGTAAACATGTAAAAGTGTAGCACTGAATAATTGATTAAAATAAAATATGTCATATAATAATAATAATAATAACAACAAAATGAGTGCTCATAACTATTGTGACATCTATGTATAAAAAGTCCCAAGTGAAATGTCCTGAGTGGAACAACACAAGAAATTCTTCAATGATTCGGTGTGCTGACCAGTAATCAAAATAAATGTGCCATCCGTGTAGACACAAAAAACATCCGTGACAATCCTCCACCACTATACACTCACCAGAAATAAAAAAAGATCAGACATAGAGCAAAGAAATTCCTCCAGGCAGCATAAACTCTTCAGCTGTGGGAATAAGTGATAATGTACCAGAAGTGGAATGAACAAGCTCTGGATAGGAAGATCTCTCAAAATAATGAACAGCTCCTCCACTAGGAAACTCTTCTGGTGTACCTACAATGGGTCCTAAAGGAATTGCTCACAATACAGAGCCCAAAAACAGCGGTATATAGTGTAGTATTTATTGTAAAACAGGAAATGTACATCCACATGGAGACAGCTAAAAACAAGCAGCTGCACTTACTAAGATGGCTGCCGGACCATCGACATGGACATGATGGCGTGACGTCAGCACATAGGCTCCGCTTTGACGCGTTTCGTGCACACGCACGTTCTCAAAGGAACCCGTCTCCTACTGAAGCCATCATGATCAACCTCTTAAATATCCCGCAGGCGCGTGGGCACCATTTTGCTTTAGACCAAAGAGGTCTGAAGGTACACTCTAACCTCCAAGAACCATTTTGTTGAAGAGATGGAGCGGACACATAAACAACCGCACCTCAAATATGTACCGAATAAATAAAATTAAATAAAAAGGAATAGTCTATAAAATGCTAAATTCCAAAAAAAGAAGAACCAGGCTATTTAAGGGAACAGATAAACATAACCAAAAATAAAAACATATAAAAATTCATATGATAATAAGTATTATAATATATGCAAATAATGAATGAATACCTATCCATTAGATAGATACCCACCTCATGATCTCTCAACGGAGGATAACAAGATAGTGCATAACCTTGCAATCAGGGCAGTCAGCTATTATCAATGACGCAATTGATGTAAATTTCTACATTCAACCCTAAGGGGGACAAAGTCTGCATTTCATAAATCCACTTTATCTCAAGCATAGATACTGCCCTACGTTTATTGTTTCCCCTCCAATGGGGGCGTAGCAGGTCTATTCCTACAAATATTTGCCTATACAATTATATCTATTAGTCTATCCCAAATACACAACTAGAAAGATAAGAAATATTTTTGAAAGCTATTTTTAGGAATACTGTGTGAATGGGAACTCATAATAAAGATATAGTGGGGGCTTCTCAAATTTGGCTCCAAACGTGGAACAACACTTTAGGTAAATCAAGCTCACTGTTATTATTTCATTAAAATACAGTTGATCAATATACTTTTAGACCAAAATAATAATCATTTAGATCATCAATAATAGCTATTCTTCTGTGATACAAAGCAAAATATATAGGACAGCCATAGAAAAGTGTTGTACAGTTATACATACAATAATAATGAAGAAAGTCTAACAAACAATATATGTGATATTCAACAAAATTCAGCTTTTTTTACAATCTAAGTTACCTAGCCCCACATTGTACACTTAATGGATAAAATACACCAATAAGATTTTACACAGCACGGAAAAAATGTTAAACCAGTAACCTGGTTAGACAAAAGGGTCCAAATAGCTCCAAACCAATTATTGCACATTCAATAATCTGGACTACTAAGAACTTTGTGCAACCATATTTGGGTGAATGATGAAAAATATATCAAGGGATAGATAGATAGATAGATAGATAGATAGATAGATAGATAGATAGATAGATAGATAGAAAGATAGATAGATAGATAGACTGATACATAGATAGATACTTAAAAAAAAATAGCAAATTTCATGGTAAGAACAAGGTCAACCAAGTCAGCCTGTATCCGACAGTAGCTTACAAAACAAAATACAAATGCATCAACCAAACAAAAATAACATGGAGATTTAAAAAGCTGCATACAGAAACAGGAAATAGTGCACTGATGAAGGTGGTAAGATTTGGTTTATTTTATATATAATTTAATGAATCAAAATATTCCACATAGCTAATATGAATGTATTTATATGGTTATAAAAGACAACTACAGAAAGTGCAGAGTCAACCACTACAGAAAGTGCTGAAATAAACAGCTATAATGCAATAAATATATACAAGGATTGGGTTCATACAAATGTCATATATAATTGGAGAAAAGTGTACAGCTGTAAAAGAGATGAGTGTGCAGCTGCCATAATGTATCATTAGACACAATATTCCTATTGGCAGGATAGAAAAAGAGGTTTATAGTTTGGACTTTTTGACAGTGCTGACATGGCAATCACATGACTTTATTTGTAAACAAAGGGTTATGGTTATCATTACAGATATGGTTGTGGTTAGCAAAAGGGTTAGGGTTACTGTTAGGATTACTGTTTTTTGGCACATAAACAGCTGTAATTGGAAATAGCTTCAGAAGCCATTTAACAACAATTGCATCCTTAAACTCCACCAAACACCACAAAAATGTTATGTTTCATATTGTCTCCAATACATTTTGACAATTGGGAAAATATTTGGCATTTTGCCAGCATCCCAATTTTTGCAGAAATATCAGTAAAATGAAGACCCTCTAGTTTGCTTACCCCTAGGTAGGACAAGTAAAATCAAGAAAAATGTCTGTGTTAGGCCTCACTCACACTGGCACTCAGCTTTTTTTAAACACAGGACAGAACAACAATTTTTTTGCTTTCTAGATCACTTTTCATTGCATTGGATGCCCTGAGTTTAAAGCAGACAAGTTTAGACATGGAAGGGGACAAGAAGAGGAGGTAAATATGAAATAATAAAAAGAAAATTTGTTTAACCCTTTTGTGACTACAGTATGACCTTATAAGTCCAAACGTAAAATTATCTTTGCAGCGGAACACTAGAAATATGAAACTATATATTTTCCTTCTGATTCACAGACCCTATATTATTCATAAAAAAAAGTAACGAATCAGCAAAGAGTAAAGAATTCAAATGAATATAGCTCCAACAATATATTTGTAAAAGCAAAATAGCAAATGACAAAGAGAGGGTTAAAAAAAAACACAATTTAGTTAAAATAAGGGGAAGAATGCTCGGGTAATGTCGGCGGGAGGCAGTAGGGATCAAAAACTGCTCTATGCATTACAAATACTCATGTCCACTTCCTTGTGATAATATCTAGGAAAATAAAAACTAATGTACCAATGAAACAATAAAACCATATGCATTAAAAAATGCTGTAAATACTGATGGAATAGTCTGATGAACTGTGCAACATGCCAATTTTGAGGAGTACACTTGCAGAGATCCTTCTTTAGAGAGAGAGAAAATATGGCAAACCAACAATGGAATGCAGCACACTTAACAGGACTTCATGGCTCACACACCGAATGTCATGTCTGCAACCAAGGAATATGTAATTATTTCAGATAAAGTCACTAAACAAGTAAAAAAAGCCTGTCATGAGAGAAATGAGAGGGCTGCCATAGCTGATCTCCATCTGGATATAGTAGTTGTCTGCTTGGCATGCTGATCTACTGAGTTCACTATGCCCAGTCACTGACCTGGACCAAGTATACTGATCAGGAAAGTCAGGGAAAAGTTAGAAATGCTTATCTACATGCTTGTTCTGAATTACTGATTTAGAGTATTGAAGTTAAAGTGGAGTTCCACCTATTTTTACATGTTGCTGATTTCAGAAAGCCCACCCATAGTACAGGTATAAATGGATATCCTTCTTTTTTTTTTTTTTAATGCCTTTTATTCCTGTATACAAGCGGCACATCTGGTCCCGGCCGCTTAGGCGATTTAGTCATCAGGCGATTCCTGAGGTCTCCTGGGATATCAGCATCACCTATCCCAGCAGTCCTCAGGAAGCCTAATAGTGAAATCTAACGGTATTTCGAGACCGGAAATGACACAATCGGGAGGAGTTAGGCGCCATTTTTGAGAAATAGGATCTGCAACGAGGAAGTACAGACACTGTGTTTTGGACACCGCTGGATTAATTGATTGAGAGGTTGCCATACCAAAGGGTCGGGAAATTTCGCCAATGCTGCCATTGCTATGGCAACCTGTAATCAACACAGTGCACTGTGCAGTGTCATTACTGCGCAGGCACAAGATCTGGAGGTGCATGCTGGGTAGCCAGCTGCACTGAATTCTGGAAATAAATAGGAAAGGGCTTCAGATGCTCATTTCATAAATGGCCACCACCTGCCTGCCAGGATCCTGTGAGTAATGACAGATTTAGAAGTAAAAAGAACAATTACACTTGTAACAGTATACTAATTTGATTGTACAAGTAATGAGAATAACGAGGGTGCTTTTTAAAAAAAATTGCCAAAGAAACTGGAGCTCCCCTTTAAAGCTCTAAAATTATAGCCAGGTAAATAATATTTTCACTGTAGGTGAGCAAATGACAGCCTCAATGCTTCTCTAATGACAAGCTTATCATAGGCTGACTTCATCTGTGTGGTGATTTAATCTTTCTGAATTGTGAATGGGCTGCCAATGCTTCCCAGTGCACAAGAAACCACGCCTGACCCTTTTTGGGAGCACACCACATGGCAATATACGGTAATGCATTACTGTGTGTTGAGGTAATTAAAAGCTGCTAATTTGTTTGGCCTGATGGTGTAATGCCTACTACTGTCCTACAGTGAAACTGTTAGCCATTCACCCTCTTATCTGAAAGTCTTTTTTCAATAATAGTTTTCTGCCAAAAATCATTACTCTTCATTGTAATAAATGTTTGACAGTGCCATATTTGGTAATAAAGTATAAGAATTTCAATTCTTATAAGCACCCACCTTCCTAACACAGTGCTGATTCAGCTGCTGGACCAGTGTTGAGATTTGACCCATACTAGGGTTATGGCTTTTCGCTGGACATTTCACCAAGGAAGAATGTCCACTTCAATCAGTGCAATCACATACTAATGGCTCCAGAATCTATGAGAAGAGGTCACCAACAAGTGGTCCTGTGACTCAACCCTTTTTATTGAAAGCTGTAGTTTAACCACTTGCCTACCGGGCACTTATACCCCCTTCTTTATCAGGCCAATTTTCAGCTTTTAGCGCTATCGCACTTTGATTGACAATTGCGCGGTCATGCAAGATTGTACCCATATGAAATTTTTAGCATTTTTTTCTCACAAATAGAGCTTTTGTTTGGTGGTATTTAATTGCCGTTGGGTGCTTTACTGTTTGCGTTATAAACAAAAAAAGTGCAAAAAAATTAAAAAAAAAAAAAGTTTCTTTGTTCCTATTATAAAATTTTTCAAACAGGTAATTTTTCTCCTTCACTGATGTGCGTTGATGAGGCAGCACTGATGGGCACTGATAGGCGGCACTGATGGGCACTGATAAGCGGCACTGATAGGCAGCACTGAAGGGCACTGATAGGCGGCACTGATAGGCAGCACTAATGAGGTGTCATGGATAGGCGGCACTGACATGCAGCACTGATTGGTGGCACTGATAGGTGACACTGATAATGGGTACTGATAGACAGCACTGATAGGTGGCACTGACTGGCATCACTGCTGGGCACTGACTGGCGACACTGCTGGGCACTGACTTGCACAGCCACTGGGCACTGACTGGTGGCACTGACTGGCAGCACTGCTGGGCTCTACTGATGGGCACAGGTGGGTGGCACTGGTGGACACAGGTGGGTGGCACTGGTGGGCACAGGTGGGTGGCACTGGTGGGCACAGGTGGGTGGCACTACTGGGCACAGGTAGGTGGCACTTCTGGGCACAGGTGGTGACACTGCTGGGTGGCACAGGTGGGGGCACTGCTGGGCACAGGTGAGCACACTGCTGGGCACAGGTGGGTGGAACTTGTGGGTGGCACTGCTGGGCACCGATCATCAGTCCCCTGATGATCGATGCCGATCCCTGCTCTAACAACTGCCGGTTCTCGGCAGCACTTTCCTCACACTCTGACAGCATGAAGAAAGTGCAGCCGAGAACCGGCAATTGCATTTCCCTGCGATCAGCGTGTCATTGGACATGGTTGATCACATGGTAAAAAGCCGCTGTGATTGGCCTTTTACCACGTCACGTGATCAGCTGTGTCCGTAGGGCACAGCGATCATGGAGATCGCCGGGTGCGCGCCCCCAGGGGCGTGCAGGAGAGCGCGTTCTGGGAGGACGTCATATCACGTCCACCCAGAACTGGCCGGCCGCAGTGCAGCCATCATTCGGCTATCTGCGGTCGGCAAGTAGTTAAGAAGTAAGGAGTGCAAATACACTTTATTTTGTATCCGTTGATTGTTTGACCCACCAGCTGCACACACTCACCTATTCTTACTCCACTGTTTATCCATTTGTTGTCAGGAGAGAAGTCCTGTATTAGTTCTAATTCAGGACTTGGAGAGTACATAGGGGCCAGATGACAACATTGGGTTCCTGAGTGGTCATTTACCAAGTAAATGATGAGAGAAAGTACCTGGGTGAACAATTTCATAAATCTTGCTTGAATACTAATGTTCCCCGACTTTGCAGTAAACCCCACTGAAGGGCTAATAAGCAAACAATTAGCATTGGAAGGCAGACACTGCCATGCAAGGCATGCACGAATGCCAAAAATGAAAAAAAAAAAAAGTAAAAATGCAAGAAAATGGGGCTGGATAATCCATTCCTTCAAATGACTGGCTGTTTTGACTTGGAGCAAAGGCTATGCACTGCATTATAGGTTGTTTTTTTCTTACCAAAGGTTTGCTATTCATGAACTCCATAAATCCCAGGGATTTGGTGCAAACCCTTGGTAGCATTGAACTCGAAACTCATCCCTATCATTGAGCATCAGCACTATTATGTGGGAGAAAGGAAAGTGAGTCTCTTACTCTGTCATACCCAGAAGTGATGGGTATTTCTTTTTTCTCCTGGAGGCCAAACTAAACAATGAGCAAACAAAGGAAAATAAGCATTTGTAGTCTTATGGGACAGCTATTACATTTCATCTGTTGCTTTGGCCTAGCACTGGTTCACTTAAACACTCAAAAAACAATCACTTGCATCTGTCATTTTCCTTGTTACTAACAGCCAAAGCCATATTTCTTAGAAGACATTAAAGTACTGTTGGTTATATTTAGTAGGATAAATTACTATGTGCAAAGCAGATAAACCCATTGCTAACAAATACAAATTACTTTGATTTTTCTGATTGCTTTAAATAGAGATGAGCGAATCGAAGTATCCGAAGTGGAATTCGAGTCGAATATCGGAAAAATTTCGATTCGTGCCGAATCCGAAAAACAGCCTAATTCGGACGCGCGAATCGAAATTTTTCCGAAAATGGCGGCTGACATGTGCGGCGACGGAGCGGGGATGTCGGGGAAGGCGCGCAGACAAGGCGCGCTGCCCCATAATGCATTCCTCAACGACATGTGATCGCATCAGCCAATCAGCAGCCAGCCAGCCAGCACTGTGTAATGGTCGAGGTATATATAGCGGCCATTTTGGAAATCTTCATTTGCCTGCAGTCATTGAACAGAGGCAGACCGCTCTGTACTAGGGACAGGGACAGAGTTAGGGCCACAGAAACGAGAATTGGGGACAGAGAGAAGTTACTTAGGGACAGAGAACCATTACTCAGGGACACAGACTTGTTAATGAGGGCCACAGAATCGTTATTTAGGGACAAAGAAACGCTAGTTAGGGCCACAGAATTCATACTCAGGGACAGACAGAATTGTTACTCAGTGCCAGAGAATTGTTACTTAGGGCCACAGAAACGTTATTAGGGCCACAGAATTTTTACTCAGGGACAGACAGAATTGTTACTGAGTGCCAGAGAATTGTTACTCAGGGACAGACAGAATTGTTACTGAGTGCCAGAGAATTCTTACTCAGGGCCACAGAATTCATTCTCAGGGACAGACAGAATTGTTACTCAGGGACAGACAGAATTGTTACTGAGTGCCAGAGAATTGTTACTCAGGGACAGACAGAATTGTTACTGAGTGCCAGAGAATTGTTACTCAGGGACAGACAGAATTGTTACTGAGTGCCAGAGAATTGTTACTCAGGGACAGACAGAATTGTTACTGAGTGCCAGAGAATTGTTACTCAGGGACAGACAGAATTGTTACTGAGTGCCAGAGAATTGTTACTCAGGGACAGACAGAATTGTTACTGAGTGCCAGAGAATTGTTACTCAGGGACAGACAGAATTGTTACTGAGTGCCAGAGAATTGTTACTCGCACAGACACAAAATTGTTACTTGCACAGACACAGAATTGTTACTCGCGCAGACACAGAATTGTTACTCAGGGCCACAGAATTCATACTCAGGGACAGACAGAATTGTTACTGAGTGCCAGAGAATTGTTACTCAGGGACAGACAGAATTGTTACTGAGTGCCAGAGAATTGTTACTCAGGGACAGACAGAATTGTTACTGAGTGCCAGAGAATTGTTACTCGCACAGACACAAAATTGTTACTTGCACAGACACAGAATTGTTACTCGCACAGACACAGAATTGTTACTCAGGGCCACAGAATTCATACTCAGGGACAGACAGAATTGTTACTGAGCGCCAGAGAATTGTTACTCAGGGACAGACAGAATTGTTACTGAGTGCCAGAGAATTGTTACTCAGGGACAGACAGAATTGTTACTGAGTGCCAGAGAATTGTTACTCAGGGACAGACAGAATTGTTACTGAGTGCCAGAGAATTGTTACTCAGGGACAGACAGAATTGTTACTGAGTGCCAGAGAATTGTTACTCGCACAGACACAAAATTGTTACTTGCACAGACACAGAATTGTTACTCGCACAGACACAGAATTGTTACTCAGGGCCACAGAATTCATACTCAGGGACAGACAGAATTGTTACTGAGTGCCAGAGAATTGTTACTCAGGGACAGACAGAATTGTTACTGAGTGCCAGAGAATTGTTACTCGCACAGACACAAAATTGTTACTTGCACAGACACAGAATTGTTACTCGCACAGACACAGAATTGTTACTCAGGGCCACAGAATTCATACTCAGGGACAGACAGAATTGTTACTGAGTGCCAGAGAATTGTTACTCAGGGACAGACAGAATTGTTACTGAGTGCCAGAGAATTCTTACTCAGGGACAGACAGAATTGTTACTGAGTGCCAGAGAATTGTTACTCTCACAGACACAAAATTGTTACTTGCACAGACACAGAATTGTTACTCGCACAGAGACAGAATTGTTACTCAGGGCCACAGAATTCATACTCAGGGACAGACAGAATTGTTACTGAGTGCCAGAGAATTGTTACTCAGGGACAGACAGAATTGTTACTGAGTGCCAGAGAATTGTTACTCTCACAGACACAAAATTGTTACTTGCACAGACACAGAATTGTTACTTGCACAGACACACAATTGTTACTCAGGGCCACAGAATTCATACTCAGGGACAGACAGAATTGTTACTGAGTGCCAGAGAATTCTTACTCAGGGCCACAGAATTCATACTCAGGGACAGACAGAATTGTTACTCAGGGACAGACAGAATTGTTACTGAGTGCCAGAGAATTGTTACTCAGGGACAGACAGAATTGTTACTGAGTGCCAGAGAATTCTTACTCAGGGACAGACAGAATTGTTACTGAGTGCCAGAGAATTGTTACTCTCACAGACACAAAATTGTTACTTGCACAGACACAGAATTGTTACTCGCACAGAGACAGAATTGTTACTCAGGGCCACAGAATTCATACTCAGGGACAGACAGAATTGTTACTGAGTGCCAGAGAATTGTTACTCAGGGACAGACAGAATTGTTACTGAGTGCCAGAGAATTGTTACTCAGGGACAGACAGAATTGTTACTGAGTGCCAGAGAATTGTTACTCGCACAGACACAAAATTGTTACTTGCACAGACACAGAATTGTTACTCGCACAGACACAGAATTGTTACTCAGGGCCACAGAATTCATACTCAGGGACAGACAGAATTGTTACTGAGTGCCAGAGAATTGTTACTCAGGGACAGACAGAATTGTTACTGAGTGCCAGAGAATTGTTACTCAGGGACAGACAGAATTGTTACTGAGTGCCAGAGAATTGTTACTCAGGGACAGACAGAATTGTTACTGAGTGCCAGAGAATTGTTACTCAGGGACAGACAGAATTGTTACTGAGTGCCAGAGAATTGTTACTCGCACAGACACAAAATTGTTACTTGCACAGACACAGAATTGTTACTCGCACAGACACAGAATTGTTACTCGCACAGACACAGAATTGTTACTCAGGGCCACAGAATTCATACTCAGGGACAGACAGAATTGTTACTGAGTGCCAGAGAATTGTTACTCGCACAGACACAAAATTGTTACTTGCACAGACACAGAATTGTTACTCGCGCAGACACAGAATTGTTACTCAGGGCCACAGAATTCATACTCAGGGACAGACAGAATTGTTACTGAGTGCCAGAGAATTGTTACTCAGGGACAGACAGAATTGTTACTGAGTGCCAGAGAATTGTTACTCAGGGACAGACAGAATTGTTACTGAGTGCCAGAGAATTGTTACTCAGGGACACCTAATCGTTGAATTAAATAGTATGTCAGACAACATGCAGAGGAGTGGCAGAGGAGGCAATGTTTTAGGAGCGAGCAGACGTGGCAGCAGAGGAAGGGGTCGAGGCAGCAGTATTCGCAGCCAGAGGCCAGTGCTCCCGGTGTCATCCAGCGGTCGTGTCTCCACCGACAACCCTGCCGTCATTGATTGGTTGGCTCGGTCGTCTTCCTCTTCCCAGGTCACCTCTGACACCTACAGCCAACGGTCGGTGGGTACGTCAGACACAACCGTTAGTTGGCATGGCCCGGGACCAAGCCCACTGAAATCACGTGTCCTCTACCTGCCCCTGTCCTTTGCTGTTCCCTCACCAAGCGAAGTATCGCATGCTGTGGGCTCAGCCCCACTGTACAGTGAGGAAGAGCTAACAGAGGGCGGTCAGGAACGGGGGGAGACATCGGCCTTTTCAGCAGCCAAGCGAACAAGTACTGGCGAGGAGAGTGGCTCGGTAGCCGGTCTAGAGACAGGTCTGTCTCCTGACCCAGACGCAGCCGAGGGGGCTAGTAGTGAGGCGGAGACCCTACTTGATGATGAGGAGGTTGATCGCACTTGGCAGCCTCGTCGTCATCAGGCAATTTCTTCCGCATCATCAGGAGAAGAGGGTGGCAGCTTGGCAGCGAGCAAAACAGTCGGTGGGTTGCCCAGGAGACAGCAGCAGGGTCGCATCAGTGTCAGTGGAGCCAAACGTCCACGGAGTAGAGCACCAGCTCCACTGCAGCCTACCACCACGGCCAGTAGTGGTGCCGGTGCGCACGGAGGAAGTAGCAGTCAGCCAGTGAAGAGTAGCGGGGGCAAAGTTTCCTACTCGGTGGTGTGGCAATTTTTCCTCAAGCCGCCCGAGGAAGTAAACGTAGCCGTATGTCGACTATGTGGCCAGAAATGCAAGCGTGGCCAGGGGGCCCATGTTGGGACTACAGCGTTGCGTCAGCATATGCAGCGTCACCATTCGGTGGCCTGGGAAAACCGTGATAAACATACGGCGGTTCTGCCTGCCCCAGCCCCCGCTCCATCACCCGCTCCGTTACTTGCTCCGTCACCCGACGTCGTCAATCGCCCTCTATCAGCCAGTCAAGGCTCCAACACCTCTGCTGAGGGGAGTTGTCGCTCATTGGCATCTTCCGCTCGTTCAGATGCTCCTTCTCCTGCTACTCCTCTTCTCGGATTCCGTCAACAGTCTTTCTTGGAATCCGTATCCAAGAGACAACAGTTTGCGAGCACGCACCCGACGGTGCAAAAGCTGAACGTCCTCCTGTCCAAGTTGCTGGTGCTGCAGTCCCTCCCTTTCCAACTGGTGGACTCAGCACCTTTCCGAGAAATGATGGCTTGTGCCGCGCCGCGGTGGAGAGTGCCAAGCCGTCATTTCTTTGCCCAAAAGGCAGTGCCAGCCCTGCATTCACATGTAGAAGAGATGGTGGGCCAGTCTTTGAGCATGTCGGTCTCTGCCAAAGTGCACGGCAGCGCCGACGTGTGGAGCTGTAACTACGGTCAGGGACAGTACATGTCATTTACGGCCCACTGGGTGAACGTGGTGCCGGCACAGCCGCACCAGCAACTTGGACAGGTCACGACGCTTTTGCCTCAACGTTTGCACGTCCTTGGTCCAGCAAGCATGTCCGCCTCTACCACCTCTTTTTCCGCCGTGTCCTCAGCCGCCACCCCCGTGCCAAGTCCCATTACCCGACCGGCATATCACATGTGCAGGGCGCAACGGTGTCACGCTGTGCTGCACCTGGTATGCCTTGGCGAACGTAGTCACACAGGGGAGGAACTGCTGAGTGTAATGAACAGAGAAATCGACAGATGGCTGTCTCCGCGCAAACTAAAAATCGGAACCATGTTGACTGACAACGGAAAGAACATGGTGTCTGCTCTGCGTCAAGGAAGGTTGTGCCATGCGCCATGCATGGCTCACGTGTTCAATCTGGTTGTCAAGCGGTTCCTAAAATCCACCATCCCACTGCAAGACATCCTTAAAATGTCACGTAAACTGTGCATGCATTTCAGCCATTCCTACACCGCAAAGAACACCCTCATTGAGCTGCAGCGGCAGAACGGAATTCCACAGCATCGCCTGATCTGCGACGTTGCAACAAGGTGGAATTCAACCCTACACATGTTAGACCGCCTTTACGAGCAGCGAAAGGCCATCACCGATTTCCTGATGTTACAAGCGGATAAAGGTACTCCCCTGTGTAACTTAGATGTCAGCCATTGGCAGCTCATGCATGACACCTGCCGCTTGCTCAGGCCCTTTGAGGAGGCCACGCTATTCGTGAGTCGGCAGGACTATGGGATGAACGACGTCATTCCTCTGTTGCACGTCCTGGAACAAATGCTGTTAACAATGGCTGGTCAGGGTGCGGTAGACGTGGCGCACAGATCTCAACGCCACATGACCCCTGTGGGGGCAGGACAGGAAGAAGAGGAGGAGGTAGAGGAGGACATTTGTGCTCAGGAATTATTGAGTGAAATGGGTGGTTTTTCCACTCAGCGGACAGGAGTGGAGGAGCAGGAGCATCTGGTAGAGGAGGAGGAGGAGGAGACAGAGGACCCAGACGCACCGTGGCAGTATGCTGTGGAGATGGAGGCAGGGAGTCCCTCGCATTCCTTGGCACAAATGGCCCATAGCATGCTCGGTTGCTTGCGTAGCGACAGCCGAATAATAACCATCAGACAGAGGGATGACTTTTGGCTGTCCACCTTGTTGGACCCTCGCTACCGGTCCAAAATGGTGGCCTTTTTCACACCTGCTGAGAGGGAGGCCAAAATTACGTACTATAAAAACCACCTATGTAGTCAGTTGGTCTCTGCCTTTGTGCGCCATCGTCCATCCTCAGACACTGTGGGCCCTGTGCGCTCGCGTTCCGCTGGCATGGCAGCAGGGGAGGGGTGGGGTGGTAGGAGCAGTGGCAGCTCCACCAGCAGCGGCTGCCTCAGTCTGCAGTCGATGATGAGTAGCTTTCTTCACCAGCGCAGTGAGGAAACTACTAACCAGCCGCAGCAGCAGCAGCAGCATCAGGTGGACCTGGAGCAGGAGCTCAAACAACAGGCTTGGGCCTACTTGGACAGCACCCTGCCAACCGAGGTAGACAATCCCCTTGACTACTGGGCAACGAAACTTGACCTTTGGCCCCAACTAGCTGAATTTGCCCTTGAAAGGCTGTCATGCCCGGCCAGTAGCGTGGCATCGGAGCGCGTGTTTAGTGCGGCAGGAGGTATTGTAACTCCGCGGAGGACACGACTGTCCACCCAAAGTGTGGAGAGACTCACGTTTGTGAAAATGAATCAGGCGTGGATTAGTCTGGATTTCAAACCACCAGTTCCTGACACAACTGACTAAATCCGCCATGAATCATGCCTCAAACATGTGCCACTTTCAGGTCTCCTCACACTGCTGGTGTGTTGAATTTTTTGACATAGGGTGCTGGCAGATTACGGGCCTCCTATAGCTGCTGCCAGGCCCCTAATCTGCCATAGGCCCCTATATACCACCTCCTCCTGCTGCTGCCAGGTCCAGAGTCTCTCATGGGTCCCTGTACGGCCTCCCATTGCTGCTGTCTCCATCGCCACACTCTGCTGCCATGTGCCACTTTCAGGTCTCTTCACACTGCTGGTGTGTTAAATTTTTTGACATAGGGTGCAGGCAGATTACGGGCCTCACATAGCTGCTGCCAGGCCCCTAATCTGCCATGGGCCCCTATATACCACCTCCTCCTGCTGCTGCCAGGTCCAGAGTCTCTCATGGGTCCCTGTACGGCCTCCCATTGCTGCTGTCTCCATCGCCACACTCTGCTGCCATGTGCCACTTTCAGGTCTCTTCACACTGCTGGTGTGTTAAATTTTTTGACATAGGGTGCTGCAAGATAACGGGCCTCACATAGCTGCTGCCAGGCCCCTAATCAGCCATGGGCCCCTATACCGCCTCCTCCTGCTGCTGCCAGGTCCAGAGTCTCTCATGCCATGTGCCACTTTCAGGTCTCTTCACACTGCTGGTGTGTTAAATTTTTTGACATAGGGTGCTGGCAGATTACGGGCCTCCCATAGCTGCTGCCAGGCCCCTAATCTGCCATGGGCCCCTATATACCGCCTCCTCATGCTGCTGCCAAGTCCAGAGTCTGTCATGGTCCCTGTACGGCCTCCCATTGCTGCTGTCTCCATCGCCACACTCTGCTGCCATGTGCCACTTTCAGGTCTCTTCACACTGCTGGTGTGTTAAATTTTTTGACATAGGGTGCAGGCAGATTACGGGCCTCACATAGCTGCTGCCAGGCCCCTAATCTGCCATGGGCCCCTATATACCGCCTCCTCATGCTGCTGCCAAGTCTAGAGTCTCTCATGGGTCCCTGTACGGCCTCCCATTGCTGCTGTCTCCATCGCCACACTCTGCTGCCATGTGCCACTTTCAGGTCTCTTCACACTGCTGGTGTGTTAAATTTTTTGACATAGGGTGCTGGCAGATTACGGGCCTCCCATAGCTGCTGCCAGGCCCCTAATCTGCCATGGGCCCCTATATACCGCCTCCTCATGCTGCTGCCAAGTCCAGAGTCTGTCATGGACCCTGTACGGCCTCCCATTGCTGCTGTCTCCATCGCCACACTCTGCTGCCATGTGCCACTTTCAGGTCTCTTCACACTGCTGGTGTGTTAAATTTTTTGACATAGGGTGCAGGCAGATTACGGGCCTCACATAGCTGCTGCCAGGCCCCTAATCTGCCATGGGCCCCTATATACCGCCTCCTCATGCTGCTGCCAAGTCCAGAGTCTGTCATGGTCCCTGTACGGCCTCCCATTGCTGCTGTCTCCATCGCCACACTCTGCCATGTGCCACTTTCAGGTCTCTTCACACTGCTGGTGTGTTTAATTTTTTGACATAGGGTGCAGGCAGATTACGGGCCTCACATAGCTGCTGCCAGGCCCCTAATCTGCCATAGGCCCCTATATACCGCCTCCTCATGCTGCTGCCAGGTCCAGAGTCTCTCATGGGTCCCTGTACGGCCTCCCATTGCTGCTTTCTCCATCGCCACACTCTGCTGCCATGTGCCACTTTCAGGTCTCTTCACACTGCTGGTGTGTTAAATTTTTTGACATAGGGTGCAGGCAGATTACGGGCCTCACATAGCTGCTGCCAGGCCCCTAATCTGCCATGGGCCCCTATATACCGCCTCCTCATGCTGCTGCCAAGTCCAGAGTCTGTCATGGTCCCTGTACGGCCTCCCATTGCTGCTGTCTCCATCGCCACACTCTGCCATGTGCCACTTTCAGGTCTCTTCACACTGCTGGTGTGTTTAATTTTTTGACATAGGGTGCAGGCAGATTACGGGCCTCACATAGCTGCTGCCAGGCCCCTAATCTGCCATAGGCCCCTATATACCGCCTCCTCATGCTGCTGCCAGGTCCAGAGTCTCTCATGGGTCCCTGTACGGCCTCCCATTGCTGCTTTCTCCATCGCCACACTCTGCTGCCATGTGCCACTTTCAGGTCTCTTCACACTGCTGGTGTGTTAAATTTTTTGACATAGGGTGCAGGCAGATTACGGGCCTCACATAGCTGCTGCCAGGCCCCTAATCTGCCATGGGCCCCTATATACCGCCTCCTCATGCTGCTGCCAAGTCCAGAGTCTGTCATGGTCCCTGTACGGCCTCCCATTGCTGCTGTCTCCATCGCCACACTCTGCCATGTGCCACTTTCAGGTCTCTTCACACTGCTGGTGTGTTTAATTTTTTGACATAGGGTGCAGGCAGATTACAGGCCTCACATAGCTGCTGCCAGGCCCCTAATCTGCCATGGGCCCCTATATACCGCCTCCTCATGCTGCTGCCAAGTCCAGAGTCTGTCATGGTCC